>NW_027207635.1:0-169710 GCF_963455315.2 Globicephala melas | reverse complement strand
AATGCAGTATCACTCAGCAGTGAAATCTATGTCATCAGGCCCGTAGCAGCACAATGAGTGGATTCAGGTACGATGATTCTAACTGAAATAAGTCACACAGAAAAAGAAACATCATAAGATATCAGTAATACACGGAATGTAAACTTGGCTACACAGGAACTGAATTACAGAACAGAACAGGGTCTCAAATTTAGAAAACCAACTTATGCTTGTTTAAGGGTAAAGGTGAGTTGGGGTGCTGCATAAAACCAGAGATTGAAATGAGCACAGATAAAGTTCCTTAAGCCAAATATGGAATAGACAAGAGCTACTCCTTGCTCAACGAAATGGACTCAACACCGCATATTAAACGCCTAAGAATGTACCTGACTCTTAAGTATCTTAAAACCTATGGATTGCTATGTCTCCGAAAGAGAATCAAGCATGTGTACAGGGACATAAACGCAGCAGTGATAGGATTGGAGAGGTTCGGTGAGCAAATGAAGACCCTTTGAAGTCACATTGCATGATACCCATTCCACGGGTTTTAACTACCCAGGTTTAAGGTATTCTTCCTTCAGCTAAAACATGCATGTGGAACCTAGAGTATGATCAACCATGTGATCGGGAGACGTGTTCAAATATGTCTCAGTTTTCGTACCCTGGTACAAGGGTGCAACATTCCAGACGCTTTACTAACACTCTCCCGACTTGGAGAGTCAGTCCCTTTAACCTCCTGTTTGGCCCAGTTTGCAATTTCTGCGGAAGATGAACAGGAATAGCGAGAACCAATGAGAGACTAGCTGGAGGTGTCTGGACGGGCAAATTTAACTCTCATTTCCCACCAGGAAGAGGAAATAACCAAAGGCTCAGCGTGCCGTGCCGGAACCAGATTAGGGCCTGAAGCCATCCTGCGGTGTTGCGGCCAGCTCACAAGAAAACGAGTTGAAGAAAGGAGCTCAGGGGCACTGTAATTCACAAACCTGCAGAGTTATAAATGACAACTATCGTCCAAAAATATACTGAAGTAAGGCTGCCAAGAGGACTTGAAAGCGGGGCAGAATTGCAGGAAACCGATTTCAGGAGGTAGACTGGAATTGCATTGAAAGCATAGGAAAAGAGGCAGAACGTCCACAATGATGCACTTGGCCAAAAAGGGCGTATGCGTTTTTTCCTGAATATATTCAGGAAAAAACGCATACGCCCTTTTTGGCCAACCAAGCAAGCTTGCAAAGGAAATCTGCACTACAATGAAGTCTCACTTCCCCCTGGTCAAAAGGGCCATCTGAAAAAAGTGTAAAATCCAGAAAGGCAGGACAGGCCATGGAGAACTGGGAGCCTTGTTATACTGATGGGCGGGATGTACATTGCCAACAGACACTCGGGAGAAGTGTATGGTGTTTCCTGAAACGTCTAAAAAACAAAGCAACAGAGCCTAGGGCACTTCCACTTATGGTCCTATAGCTTAGGGAAATTAAAATCAAAAAGATACAGCCACCCCAATGTTTGGGACGCCTCTGTTTACAAGAACCTCATTTACCGTACAAGTTCAATATCACAGAAAGTGAAAAATGGATAAAGAACTTGTGGTACTTACGTACAATGCAGTATCACTCAGCAGTGAAATCTATGTCATCAGGCCCGTAGCAGCACAATGAGTGGATTCAGGTACGATGATTCTAACTGAAATAAGTCACACAGAAAAAGAAACATCATAAGATATCAGTAATACACGGAATGTAAACTTGGCTACACAGGAACTGAATTACAGAACAGAACAGGGTCTCAAATTTAGAAAACCAACTTATGCTTGTTTAAGGGTAAAGGTGAGTTGGGGTGCTGCATAAAACCAGAGATTGAAATGAGCACAGATAAAGTTCCTTAAGCCAAATATGGAATAGACAAGAGCTACTCCTTGCTCAACGAAATGGACTCAACACCGCATATTAAACGCCTAAGAATGTACCTGACTCTTAAGTATCTTAAAACCTATAGATTGCTATGTCTCCGAAAGAGAATCAAGCATGTGTACAGGGACATAAACGCAGCAGTGATAGGATTGGAGAGGTTCGGTGAGCAAATGAAGACCCTTTGAAGTCATATTGCATGGTACCCATTCCACGGGTTTCAACTACCCAGGTTTAAGGTATTCTTCCTTCAGCTAAAACATGCATGTGGAACCTAGAGTATGATCAACCATGTGATCGGGAGACGTGTTCAAATATGTCTCAGTTTTCGTACCCTGGTACTCGGGTGCAACATTCCAGACGCTTTACTAACACTCTCCCGACTTGGAGAGTCAGTCCCTTTAACCTCCTGTTTGGCCCAGTTTGCAATTTCTGCGGAAGATGAACAGGAATAGCGAGAACCAATGAGAGACTAGCTGGAGGTGTCTGGACGGGCAAATTTAACTCTCATTTCCCACCAGGAAGAGGAAATAACCAAAGGCTCAGCGTGCCGTGCCGGAACCAGATTAGGGCCTGAAGCCATCCTGCGGTGTGCGGCCAGCTCACAAGAAAACGAGTTGAAGAAAGGAGCTCAGGGGCACTGTAATTCACAAACCTGCAGAGTTATAAATGACAACTATCATCCAAAAATATACTGAAGTAAGGCTGCCAAGAGGACTTGAAAGCGGGGCAGAATTGCAGGAAACCGATTTCAGGAGGTAGACTGGAATTGCATTGAAAGCATAGGAAAAGAGGCAGAACGTCCACAATGATGCACTTGGCCAAAAAGGGCGTATGCGTTTTTTCCTGAATATATTCAGGAAAAAACGCATACGCCCTTTTTGGCCAACCAAGCAAGCTTGCAAAGGAAATCTGCACTACAATGAAGTCTCACTTCCCCCCGGTCAAAAGGGCCATCTGAAAAAAGTGTAAAATCCAGAAAGGCAGGACAGGCCATGGAGAACTGGGAGCCTTGTTATGCTGATGGGCGGGATGTAAATTGCCAACAGACACTCGGGAGAAGTGTATGGTGTTTCCTGAAACGTCTAAAAAACAAAGCAACAGAGCCTAGGGCACTTCCACTTATGGTCCTATAGCTTAGGGAAATTAAAATCAAAAAGATACAGCCACCCCAATGTTTGGGACGCCTCTGTTTACAAGAACCTGGTTTACCGTACAAGTTCAATATCACAGAAAGTGAAAAATGGATAAAGAACTTGTGGTACTTACGTACAATGCAGTATCACTCAGCAGTGAAATCTATGTCATCAGGCCCGTAGCAGCACAATGAGTGGATTCAGGTACGATGATTCTAACTGAAATAAGTCACACAGAAAAAGAAACATCATAAGGTATCAGTAATACACGGAATGTAAACTTGGCTACACAGGAACTGAATTACAGAACAGAACAGGGTCTCAAATTTAGAAAACCAACTTATGCTTGTTTAAGGGTAAAGGTGAGTTGGGGTGCTGCATAAAACCAGAGATTGAAATGAGCACAGATAAAGTTCCTTAAGCCAAATATGGAATAGACAAGAGCTACTCCTTGCTCAATGAAATGGACTCAACACCGCATATTAAACGCCTAAGAATGTACCTGACTCTTAAGTATCTTAAAACCTATGGATTGCTATGTCTCCGAAAGAGAATCAAGCATGTGTACAGGGACATAAACGCAGCAGTGATAGGATTGGAGAGGTTCGGTGAGCAAATGAAGACCCTTTGAAGTCATATTGCATGGTACCCATTCCACGGGTTTCAACTACCCAGGTTTAAGGTATTCTTCCTTCAGCTAAAACATGCATGTGGAACCTAGAGTATGATCAACCATGTGATCGGGAGACGTGTTCAAATATGTCTCAGTTTTCGTACCCTGGTACTCGGGTGCAACATTCCAGACGCTTTACTAACACTCTCCCGACTTGGAGAGTCAGTCCCTTTAACCTCCTGTTTGGCCCAGTTTGCAATTTCTGCGGAAGATGAACAGGAATAGCGAGAACCAATGAGAGACTAGCTGGAGGTGTCTGGACGGGCAAATTTAACTCTCATTTCCCACCAGGAAGAGGAAATAACCAAAGGCTCAGCGTGCCGTGCCGGAACCAGATTAGGGCCTGAAGCCATCCTGCGGTGTGCGGCCAGCTCACAAGAAAACGAGTTGAAGAAAGGAGCTCAGGGGCACTGTAATTCACAAACCTGCAGAGTTATAAATGACAACTATCATCCAAAAATATACTGAAGTAAGGCTGCCAAGAGGACTTGAAAGCGGGGCAGAATTGCAGGAAACCGATTTCAGGAGGTAGACTGGAATTGCATTGAAAGCATAGGAAAAGAGGCAGAACGTCCACAATGATGCACTTGGCCAAAAAGGGCGTATGCGTTTTTTTCTGAATATATTCAGGAAAAAACGCATACGCCCTTTTTGGCCAACCAAGCAAGCTTGCAAAGGAAATCTGCACTACAATGAAGTCTCACTTCCCCCCGGTCAAAAGGGCCATCTGAAAAAAGTGTAAAATCCAGAAAGGCAGGACAGGCCATGGAGAACTGGGAGCCTTGTTATGCTGATGGGCGGGATGTAAATTGCCAACAGACACTCGGGAGAAGTGTATGGTGTTTCCTGAAACGTCTAAAAAACAAAGCAACAGAGCCTAGGGCACTTCCACTTATGGTCCTATAGCTTAGGGAAATTAAAATCAAAAAGATACAGCCACCCCAATGTTTGGGACGCCTCTGTTTACAAGAACCTGGTTTACCGTACAAGTTCAATATCACAGAAAGTGAAAAATGGATAAAGAACTTGTGGTACTTACGTACAATGCAGTATCACTCAGCAGTGAAATCTATGTCATCAGGCCCGTAGCAGCACAATGAGTGGATTCAGGTACGATGATTCTAACTGAAATAAGTCACACAGAAAAAGAAACATCATAAGGTATCAGTAATACACGGAATGTAAACTTGGCTACACAGGAACTGAATTACAGAACAGAACAGGGTCTCAAATTTAGAAAACCAACTTATGCTTGTTTAAGGGTAAAGGTGAGTTGGGGTGCTGCATAAAACCAGAGATTGAAATGAGCACAGATAAAGTTCCTTAAGCCAAATATGGAATAGACAAGAGCTACTCCTTGCTCAACGAAATGGACTCAACACCGCATATTAAACGCCTAAGAATGTACCTGACTCTTAAGTATCTTAAAACCTATGGATTGCTATGTCTCCGAAAGAGAATCAAGCATGTGTACAGGGACATAAACGCAGCAGTGATAGGATTGGAGAGGTTCGGTGAGCAAATGAAGACCCTTTGAAGTCATATTGCATGGTACCCATTCCACGGGTTTCAACTACCCAGGTTTAAGGTATTCTTCCTTCAGCTAAAACATGCATGTGGAACCTAGAGTATGATCAACCATGTGATCGGGAGACGTGTTCAAATATGTCTCAGTTTTCGTACCCTGGTACTCGGGTGCAACATTCCAGACGCTTTACTAACACTCTCCCGACTTGGAGAGTCAGTCCCTTTAACCTCCTGTTTGGCCCAGTTTGCAATTTCTGCGGAAGATGAACAGGAATAGCGAGAACCAATGAGAGACTAGCTGGAGGTGTCTGGACGGGCAAATTTAACTCTCATTTCCCACCAGGAAGAGGAAATAACCAAAGGCTCAGCGTGCCGTGCCGGAACCAGATTAGGGCCTGAAGCCATCCTGCGGTGTTGCGGCCAGCTCACAAGAAAGCGAGTTGAAGAAAGGAGCTCAGGGGCACTGTAATTCACAAACCTGCAGAGTTATAAATGACAACTATCGTCCAAAAATATACTGAAGTAAGGCTGCCAAGAGGACTTGAAAGCGGGGCAGAATTGCAGGAAACCGATTTCAGGAGGTAGACTGGAATTGCATTGAAAGCATAGGAAAAGAGGCAGAACGTCCACAATGATGCACTTGGCCAAAAAGGGCGTATGCGTTTTTTCCTGAATATATTCAGGAAAAAACGCATACGCCCTTTTTGGCCAACCAAGCAAGCTTGCAAAGGAAATCTGCACTACAATGAAGTCTCACTTCCCCCCGGTCAAAAGGGCCATCTGAAAAAAGTGTAAAATCCAGAAAGGCAGGACAGGCCATGGAGAACTGGGAGCCTTGTTATGCTGATGGGCGGGATGTAAATTGCCAACAGACACTCGGGAGAAGTGTATGGTGTTTCCTGAAACGTCTAAAAAACAAAGCAACAGAGCCTAGGGCACTTCCACTTATGGTCCTATAGCTTAGGGAAATTAAAATCCAAAAGATACAGCCACCCCAATGTTTGGGACGCCTCTGTTTACAAGAACCTCGTTTACCGTACAAGTTCAATATCACAGAAAGTGAAAAATAGATAAAGAAGTTTGTGTACTCATGTACAATGCAATATCACTCAACAATGAAATCTATGTCACAAGGCCCTTAGCAGCACAATGAGTGGATTCGGGTATGGTGATTCTAACTGAAATAAGTCACACAGAAAAAGAAACATCAATAAATATCACTAATACATGGAATGTAAACTTGGCTACAGAGGAACTGAATTCCAAAACACAACAGGGTCTCAAAATTAGAAAACCAACTTATGCTTGCTTAAGGGGAAAGGTGAGTTGGGGTGCTGCATAAAACCAGAGATTGTAATGAGCACAGATAAAGTTCCTTAAGCCAAATATGGAATAGACAAGAGCTACTCCTTGCTCAACGAAATGACTCAACACCCCATATTAAACAACTAAGAATGTACCTGACTAGTATGTATCTTAAAACCTATGGATTGCTATGTCTCCAAAAGAGAATCAAGCGTGTGTACAGGGGAATAAACGCAGCAGTGATAGGATTGGAGAGGTTCGGTGAGCAAATGCAGACCCTTTGAAGTCATATTGCATGGTACCCATTCCAAGGGTCTCAACTCTCCAGGTTTAAGGTATTCTTCATTCAGCAAAAACATGCATGTGGAACCCAGAATATGATGAACCGTGTGATAGGGAGACGTGTTCCAATATGTCTCAGTTTTCGTCCCCTGGTACTCGGGTGCAACATTCCCGATGCTTTACTAACACTCTCCCCACTTGGAGAGTCAGCGCCTTTAACCTCCTGTTTGGCCCAGTTTGCAATTTCTGCGGAAGATGAACAGGAATAGGGAGAACCAATGAGAGACTAGCTGGAGGTGCCTGGACGGGCAAATTTAACTCTCATTTCCCACCAGGAAGAGGAATTAACCAAAGGCTCAGCGTGCCGTGCCGGAACCAGATTAGGGCCTGAAGCCATCCTGCGGTGTTGCGGCCAGCTCACAAGAAAGCGAGTTGAAGAAAGGAGCTCAGGGGAACTGTAATTCACAAACCTGCAGAGTTATAAATGACAACTATCGTCCAAAAATATACTGAAGTAAGGCTGCCAAGAGGACTTGAAAGCGGGGCAGAATTGCAGGAAACCGATTTCAGGAAGTAGCCTGGAATTGCATTGAAAGCATAGGAAAAGAGGCAGAACGTCCACAATGATGCACTTGGCCAAAAAGGGCGTATGCGTTTTTTCCTGAATATATTCAGGAAAAAACGCATACGCCCTTTTTGGCCAACCAAGCAAGCTTGCAAAGGAACTCTGCACTACAATGAAGTCTCACTTCCCCCTGGTCAAAAGGGCCATCTGAAAAAAGTGTAAAATCCAGAAAGGCAGGACAGGCCATGGAGAACTGGGAGCCTTGTTATGCTGATGGGCGGGATGTAAATTGCCAACAGACACTCGGGAGAAGTGTATGGTGTTTCCTGAAACATCTAAAAAACAAAGCAACAGAGCCTAGGGCACTTCCACTTATGGTCCTATAGCTTAGGGAAATTAAAATCAAAAAGACACAGCCACCCCAAAGTTTGGGACGGCTCTGTTTAAAACAACCTCATTTACAGCACAAGTTCAATATCACAGAAAGTGAAAAATGGATAAAGAAGTTTGGGTACTCAAGTACAATGCAATATCACTCAGCAATGAAATCTATGTCATCAGGCCCTTAGCAGCACAATGAGTGGATTCGGGTATGGTGATTCTAACTGAAATAAGTCACACAGAAAAAGAAACATCAATAAATATCACTAATACATGGAATGTAAACTTGGCTACAGAGGAACTGAATTACAAAACAGAACAGGGTCTCAAATTGAGAAAACCAACTTATGCTTGCTTAAGGGGAAATGTGAGTTAGGGTGCTGCATAAAACCAAGATTGAAATGAGCACAGATAAAGTTCCTTAAGCCAAATATGGAATAGGCAAGAGCTACTCCTTGCTCAACGAAATGACTCAACACCCCATATTAAACAACTAATAATGTACCTGACTAGTAAGTATCTTAAAACCTATGGATTGCTATTTCTCCAAAAGAGAATCAAGCGTGTGTACAGGGGCATAAACGCAGCAGTGATAGGACTGGAGAGGTTCGGTGAGCAAATGAAGACCCTTTGAGTCATATTGCATGGTACCCATTCCAAGGGTCTCAACTCTCCAGGTTTAAGGTATTCTTCCTTCAGCTAAAACATGCATGTGGAACCCAGAATATGATCAACCATGTGATACGGAGACTTGTTCAAATATGTCTCAGTTTTCGTCCCCTGGTACTCGGGTGCAACATTCCAGATGCTTTACTAACACTCTCCCCACTTGGAGAGTCAGTGGCTTTAACCTCCTGTTTGGCCCAGTTTGCAATTTCTGCGGAAGATGAACAGGAATAGGGAGAACCAATGAGAGACTAGCTGGAGGTGTCTGGACGGGCAAAGTTAACTCTCATTTCCCACCAGGAAGAGGAATTAACCAAAGGCTCAGCGTGCCGTGCCGGAACCAGATTAGGGCCTGAAGCCATCCTGCGGTGTTGCGGCCAGCTCACAAGAAAGCGAGTTGAAGAAAGGAGCTCAGGGGCACTGTAATTCACAAACCTGCAGAGTTATAAATGACAACTATCGTCCAAAAATATACTGAAGTAAGGCTACCAAGAGAACTTGAAAGCAGGGCAGAATTGCAGGAAACCGATTTCAGGAGGTAGACTGGAATTGCATTGAAAGCATAGGAAAAGAGGCAGAACGTCCACAATGATGCACTTGGCCAAAAAGGGCGTATGCGGTTTTTCCTGAATATATTCAGGAAAAAACGCATACGCCCTTTTTGGCCAACCAAGCAAGCTTGCAAAGGAAATCTGCACTACAATGAAGTCTCACTTCCCCCCGGTCAAAAGGGCCATCTGAAAAAAGTGTAAAATCCAGAAAGGCAGGACAGGCCATGGAGAACTGGGAGCCTTGTTATGCTGATGGGCGGGATGTAAACTGCCAACAGACACTCGGGAGAAGTGTATGGTGTTTCCTGAAACATCTAAAAAACAAAGCAACAGAGCCTAGGGCACTTCCACTTATGGTCCTATAGCTTAGGGAAATTAAAATCAAAAAGATACAGCCACCCCAATGTTTGGGACGCCTCTGTTTACAAGAACCTCGTTTACCGTACAAGTTCAATATCACAGAAAGTGAAAAATGGATAAAGAACTTGTGGTACTTACGTACAATGCAGTATCACTCAGCAGTGAAATCTATGTCATCAGGCCCGTAGCAGCACAATGAGTGGATTCAGGTACGATGATTCTAACTGAAATAAGTCACACAGAAAAAGAAACATCATAAGATATCAGTAATACACGGAATGTAAACTTGGCTACACAGGAACTGAATTACAGAACAGAACAGGGTCTCAAATTTAGAAAACCAACTTATGCTTGTTTAAGGGTAAAGGTGAGTTGGGGTGCTGCATAAAACCAGAGATTGAAATGAGCACAGATAAAGTTCCTTAAGCCAAATATGGAATAGACAAGAGCTACTCCTTGCTCAACGAAATGGACTCAACACCGCATATTAAACGCCTAAGAATGTACCTGACTCTTAAGTATCTTAAAACCTATGGATTGCTATGTCTCCGAAAGAGAATCAAGCATGTGTACAGGGACATAAACGCAGCAGTGATAGGATTGGAGAGGTTCGGTGAGCAAATGAAGACCCTTTGAAGTCATATTGCATGGTACCCATTCCACGGGTTTCAACTACCCAGGTTTAAGGTATTCTTCCTTCAGCTAAAACATGCATGTGGAACCTAGAGTATGATCAACCATGTGATCGGGAGACGTGTTCAAATATGTCTCAGTTTTCGTACCCTGGTACTCGGGTGCAACATTCCAGACGCTTTACTAACACTCTCCCGACTTGGAGAGTCAGTCCCTTTAACCTCCTGTTTGGCCCAGTTTGCAATTTCTGCGGAAGATGAACAGGAATAGCGAGAACCAATGAGAGACTAGCTGGAGGTGTCTGGACGGGCAAATTTAACTCTCATTTCCCACCAGGAAGAGGAAATAACCAAAGGCTCAGCGTGCCGTGCCGGAACCAGATTAGGGCCTGAAGCCATCCTGCGGTGTGTGGCCAGCTCACAAGAAAACGAGTTGAAGAAAGGAGCTCAGGGGCACTGTAATTCACAAACCTGCAGAGTTATAAATGACAACTATCATCCAAAAATATACTGAAGTAAGGCTGCCAAGAGGACTTGAAAGCGGGGCAGAATTGCAGGAAACCGATTTCAGGAGGTAGACTGGAATTGCATTGAAAGCATAGGAAAAGAGGCAGAACGTCCACAATGATGCACTTGGCCAAAAAGGGCGTATGCGTTTTTTCCTGAATATATTCAGGAAAAAACGCATACGCCCTTTTTGGCCAACCAAGCAAGCTTGCAGAGGAAATCTGCACTACAATGAAGTCTCACTTCCCCCCGGTCAAAAGGGCCATCTGAAAAAAGTGTAAAATCCAGAAAGGCAGGACAGGCCATGGAGAACTGGGAGCCTTGTTATGCTGATGGGCGGGATGTAAATTGCCAACAGACACTCGGGAGAAGTGTATGGTGTTTCCTGAAACATCTAAAAAACAAAGCAACAGAGCCTAGGGCACTTCCACTTATGGTCCTATAGCTTAGGGAAATTAAAATCAAAAAGATACAGCCACCCCAATGTTTGGGACGCCTCTGTTTACAAGAACCTGGTTTACCGTACAAGTTCAATATCACAGAAAGTGAAAAATGGATAAAGAACTTGTGGTACTTACGTACAATGCAGTATCACTCAGCAGTGAAATCTATGTCATCAGGCCCGTAGCAGCACAATGAGTGGATTCAGGTACGATGATTCTAACTGAAATAAGTCACACAGAAAAAGAAACATCATAAGATATCAGTAATACACGGAATGTAAACTTGGCTACACAGGAACTGAATTACAGAACAGAACAGGGTCTCAAATTTAGAAAACCAACTTATGCTTGTTTAAGGGGAAAGGTGAGTTGGGGTGCTGCATAAAACCAGAGATTGAAATGAGCACAGATAAAGTTCCTTAAGACAAATATGGAATAGACAAGAGCTACTCCTTGCTCAACGAAATGGACTCAACACCGCATATTAAACGCCTAAGAATGTACCTGACTCTTAAGTATCTTAAAACCTATGGATTGCTATGTCTCCGAAAGAGAATCAAGCATGTGTACAGGGACATAAACGCAGCAGTGATAGGATTGGAGAGGTTCGGTGAGCAAATGAAGACCCTTTGAAGTCATATTGCATGGTACCCATTCCACGGGTTTCAACTACCCAGGTTTAAGGTATTCTTCCTTCAGCTAAAACATGCATGTGGAACCTAGAGTATGATCAACCATGTGATCGGGAGACGTGTTCAAATATGTCTCAGTTTTCGTACCCTGGTACTCGGGTGCAACATTCCAGACGCTTTACTAACACTCTCCCGACTTGGAGAGTCAGTCCCTTTAACCTCCTGTTTGGCCCAGTTTGCAATTTCTGCGGAAGATGAACAGGAATAGCGAGAACCAATGAGAGACTAGCTGGAGGTGTCTGGACGGGCAAATTTAACTCTCATTTCCCACCAGGAAGAGGAAATAACCAAAGGCTCAGCGTGCCGTGCCGGAACCAGATTAGGGCCTGAAGCCATCCTGCGGTGTTGCGGCCAGCTCACAAGAAAGCGAGTTGAAGAAAGGAGCTCAGGGGCACTGTAATTCACAAACCTGCAGAGTTATAAATGACAACTATCGTCCAAAAATATACTGAAGTAAGGCTGCCAAGAGGACTTGAAAGCGGGGCAGAATTGCAGGAAACCGATTTCAGGAGGTAGACTGGAATTGCATTGAAAGCATAGGAAAAGAGGCAGAACGTCCACAATGATGCACTTGGCCAAAAAGGGCGTATGCGTTTTTTCCTGAATATATTCAGGAAAAAACGCATACGCCCTTTTTGGCCAACCAAGCAAGCTTGCAAAGGAAATCTGCACTACAATGAAGTCTCACTTCCCCCCGGTCAAAAGGGCCATCTGAAAAAAGTGTAAAATCCAGAAAGGCAGGACAGGCCATGGAGAACTGGGAGCCTTGTTATGCTGATGGGCGGGATGTAAATTGCCAACAGACACTCGGGAAAAGTGTATGGTGTTTCCTGAAACATCTAAAAAACAAAGCAACAGAGCCTAGGGCACTTCCACTTATGGTCCTATAGCTTAGGGAAATTAAAATCAAAAAGATACAGCCACCCCAATGTTTGGGACGCCTCTGTTTACAAGAACCTCGTTTACCGTACAAGTTCAATATCACAGAAAGTGAAAAATGGATAAAGAACTTGTGGTACTTACGTACAATGCAGTATCACTCAGCAGTGAAATCTATGTCATCAGGCCCGTAGCAGCACAATGAGTCGATTCAGGTACGATGATTCTAACTGAAATAAGTCACACAGAAAAAGAAACATCATAAGATATCAGTAATACACGGAATGTAAACTTGGCTACACAGGAACTGAATTACAGAACAGAACAGGGTCTCAAATTTAGAAAACCAACTTATGCTTGTTTAAGGGTAAAGGTGAGTTGGGGTGCTGCATAAAACCAGAGATTGAAATGAGCACAGATAAAGTTCCTTAAGACAAATATGGAATAGACAAGAGCTACTCCTTGCTCAATGAAATGGACTCAACACCGCATATTAAACGCCTAAGAATGTACCTGACTCTTAAGTATCTTAAAACCTATGGATTGCTATGTCTCCGAAAGAGAATCAAGCATGTGTACAGGGACATAAACGTAGCAGTGATAGGATTGGAGAGGTTCGGTGAGCAAATGAAGACCCTTTGAAGTCATATTGCATGGTACCCATTCCACGGGTTTCAACTACCCAGGTTTAAGGTATTCTTCCTTCAGCTAAAACATGCATGTGGAACCTAGAGTATGATCAACCATGTGATCGGGAGACGTGTTCAAATATGTCTCAGTTTTCGTACCCTGGTACTCGGGTGCAACATTCCAGACGCTTTACTAACACTCTCCCGACTTGGAGAGTCAGTCCCTTTAACCTCCTGTTTGGCCCAGTTTGCAATTTCTGCGGAAGATGAACAGGAATAGCGAGAACCAATGAGAGACTAGCTGGAGGTGTCTGGACGGGCAAATTTAACTCTCATTTCCCACCAGGAAGAGGAAATAACCAAAGGCTCAGCGTGCCGTGCCGGAACCAGATTAGGGCCTGAAGCCATCCTGCGGTGTTGCGGCCAGCTCACAAGAAAGCGAGTTGAAGAAAGGAGCTCAGGGGCACTGTAATTCACAAACCTGCAGAGTTATAAATGACAACTATCGTCCAAAAATATACTGAAGTAAGGCTGCCAAGAGGACTTGAAAGCGGGGCAGAATTGCAGGAAACCGATTTCAGGAGGTAGACTGGAATTGCATTGAAAGCATAGGAAAAGAGGCAGAACGTCCACAATGATGCACTTGGCCAAAAAGGGCGTATGCGTTTTTTCCTGAATATATTCAGGAAAAAACGCATACGCCCTTTTTGGCCAACCAAGCAAGCTTGCAAAGGAAATCTGCACTACAATGAAGTCTCACTTCCCCCCGGTCAAAAGGGCCATCTGAAAAAAGTGTAAAATCCAGAAAGGCAGGACAGGCCATGGAGAACTGGGAGCCTTGTTATGCTGATGGGCGGGATGTAAATTGCCAACAGACACTCGGGAGAAGTGTATGGTGTTTCCTGAAACGTCTAAAAAACAAAGCAACAGAGCCTAGGGCACTTCCACTTATGGTCCTATAGCTTAGGGAAATTAAAATCAAAAAGATACAGCCACCCCAATGTTTGGGACGCCTCTGTTTACAAGAACCTGGTTTACCGTACAAGTTCAATATCACAGAAAGTGAAAAATGGATAAAGAACTTGTGGTACTTACGTACAATGCAGTATCACTCAGCAGTGAAATCTATGTCATCAGGCCCGTAGCAGCACAATGAGTGGATTCAGGTACGATGATTCTAACTGAAATAAGTCACACAGAAAAAGAAACATCATAAGATATCAGTAATACACGGAATGTAAACTTGGCTACACAGGAACTGAATTACAGAACAGAACAGGGTCTCAAATTTAGAAAACCAACTTATGCTTGTTTAAGGGGAAAGGTGAGTTGGGGTGCTGCATAAAACCAGAGATTGAAATGAGCACAGATAAAGTTCCTTAAGACAAATATGGAATAGACAAGAGCTACTCCTTGCTCAACGAAATGGACTCAACACCGCATATTAAACGCCTAAGAATGTACCTGACTCTTAAGTATCTTAAAACCTATGGATTGCTATGTCTCCGAAAGAGAATCAAGCATGTGTACAGGGACATAAACGCAGCAGTGATAGGATTGGAGAGGTTCGGTGAGCAAATGAAGACCCTTTGAAGTCATATTGCATGGTACCCATTCCACGGGTTTCAACTACCCAGGTTTAAGGTATTCTTCCTTCAGCTAAAACATGCATGTGGAACCTAGAGTATAATCAACCATGTGATCGGGAGACGTGTTCAAATATGTCTCAGTTTTCGTAACCTGGTACTCGGGTGCAACATTCCAGACGCTTTACTAACACTCTCCCGACTTGGAGAGTCAGTCCCTTTAACCTCCTGTTTGGCCCAGTTTGCAATTTCTGCGGAAGATGAACAGGAATAGCGAGAACCAATGAGAGACTAGCTGGAGGTGTCTGGACGGGCAAATTTAACTCTCATTTCCCACCAGGAAGAGGAAATAACCAAAGGCTCAGCGTGCCGTGCCGGAACCAGATTAGGGCCTGAAGCCATCCTGCGGTGTTGCGGCCAGCTCACAAGAAAGCGAGTTGAAGAAAGGAGCTCAGGGGCACTGTAATTCACAAACCTGCAGAGTTATAAATGACAACTATCGTCCAAAAATATACTGAAGTAAGGCTGCCAAGAGGACTTGAAAGCGGGGCAGAATTGCAGGAAACCGATTTCAGGAGGTAGACTGGAATTGCATTGAAAGCATAGGAAAAGAGGCAGAACGTCCACAATGATGCACTTGGCCAAAAAGGGCGTATGCGTTTTTTCCTGAATATATTCAGGAAAAAACGCATACGCCCTTTTTGGCCAACCAAGCAAGCTTGCAAAGGAAATCTGCACTACAATGAAGTCTCACTTCGCCCCGGTCAAAAGGGCCATCTGAAAAAAGTGTAAAATCCAGAAAGGCAGGACAGGCCATGGAGAACTGGGAGCCTTGTTATGCTGATGGGCGGGATGTAAATTGCCAACAGACACTCGGGAAAAGTGTATGGTGTTTCCTGAAACATCTAAAAAACAAAGCAACAGAGCCTAGGGCACTTCCACTTATGGTCCTATAGCTTAGGGAAATTAAAATCAAAAAGATACAGCCACCCCAATGTTTGGGACGCCTCTGTTTACAAGAACCTCGTTTACCGTACAAGTTCAATATCACAGAAAGTGAAAAATGGATAAAGAACTTGTGGTACTTACGTACAATGCAGTATCACTCAGCAGTGAAATCTATGTCATCAGGCCCGTAGCAGCACAATGAGTGGATTCAGGTACGATGATTCTAACTGAAATAAGTCACACAGAAAAAGAAACATCATAAGATATCAGTAATACACGGAATGTAAACTTGGCTACACAGGAACTGAATTACAGAACAGAACAGGGTCTCAAATTTAGAAAACCAACTTATGCTTGTTTAAGGGTAAAGGTGAGTTGGGGTGCTGCATAAAACCAGAGATTGAAATGAGCACAGATAAAGTTCCTTAAGCCAAATATGGAATAGACAAGAGCTACTCCTTGCTCAACGAAATGGACTCAACACCGCATATTAAACGCCTAAGAATGTACCTGACTCTTAAGTATCTTAAAACCTATGGATTGCTATGTCTCCGAAAGAGAATCAAGCATGTGTACAGGGACATAAACGTAGCAGTGATAGGATTGGAGAGGTTCGGTGAGCAAATGAAGACCCTTTGAAGTCATATTGCATGGTACCCATTCCACGGGTTTCAACTACCCAGGTTTAAGGTATTCTTCCTTCAGCTAAAACATGCATGTGGAACCTAGAGTATGATCAACCATGTGATCGGGAGACGTGTTCAAATATGTCTCAGTTTTCGTACCCTGGTACTCGGGTGCAACATTCCAGACGCTTTACTAACACTCTCCCGACTTGGAGAGTCAGTCCCTTTAACCTCCTGTTTGGCCCAGTTTGCAATTTCTGCGGAAGATGAACAGGAATAGCGAGAACCAATGAGAGACTAGCTGGAGGTGTCTGGACGGGCAAATTTAACTCTCATTTCCCACCAGGAAGAGGAAATAACCAAAGGCTCAGCGTGCCGTGCCGGAACCAGATTAGGGCCTGAAGCCATCCTGCGGTGTTGCGGCCAGCTCACAAGAAAGCGAGTTGAAGAAAGGAGCTCAGGGGCACTGTAATTCACAAACCTGCTGAGTTATAAATGACAACTATCGTCCAAAAATATACTGAAGTAAGGCTGCCAAGAGGACTTGAAAGCGGGGCAGAATTGCAGGAAACCGATTTCAGGAGGTAGACTGGAATTGCATTGAAAGCATAGGAAAAGAGGCAGAACGTCCACAATGATGCACTTGGCCAAAAAGGGCGTATGCGTTTTTTCCTGAATATATTCAGGAAAAAACGCATACGCCCTTTTTGGCCAACCAAGCAAGCTTGCAAAGGAAATCTGCACTACAATGAAGTCTCACTTCCCCCCGGTCAAAAGGGCCATCTGAAAAAAGTGTAAAATCCAGAAAGGCAGGACAGGCCATGGAGAACTGGGAGCCTTGTTATGCTGATGGGCGGGATGTAAATTGCCAACAGACACTCGGGAGAAGTGTATGGTGTTTCCTGAAACGTCTAAAAAACAAAGCAACAGAGCCTAGGGCACTTCCACTTATGGTCCTATAGCTTAGGGAAATTAAAATCAAAAAGATACAGCCACCCCAATGTTTGGGACGCCTCTGTTTACAAGAACCTCGTTTACCGTACAAGTTCAATATCACAGAAAGTGAAAAATGGATAAAGAACTTGTGGTACTTACGTACAATGCAGTATCACTCAGCAGTGAAATCTATGTCATCAGGCCCGTAGCAGCACAATGAGTGGATTCAGGTACGATGATTCTAACTGAAATAAGTCACACAGAAAAAGAAACATCATAAGATATCAGTAATACACGGAATGTAAACTTGGCTACACAGGAACTGAATTACAGAACAGAACAGGGTCTCAAATTTAGAAAACCAACTTATGCTTGTTTAAGGGTAAAGGTGAGTTGGGGTGCTGCATAAAACCAGAGATTGAAATGAGCACAGATAAAGTTCCTTAAGCCAAATATGGAATAGACAAGAGCTACTCCTTGCTCAACGAAATGGACTCAACACCCCATATTAAACGCCTAAGAATGTACCTGACTCTTAAGTATCTTAAAACCTATGGATTGCTATGTCTCCGAAAGAGAATCAAGCATGTGTACAGGGACATAAACGCAGCAGTGATAGGATTGGAGAGGTTCGGTGAGCAAATGAAGACCCTTTGAAGTCATATTGCATGGTACCCATTCCACGGGTTTCAACTACCCAGGTTTAAGGTATTCTTCCTTCAGCTAAAACATGCATGTGGAACCTAGAGTATGATCAACCATGTGATCGGGAGACGTGTTCAAATATGTCTCAGTTTTTGTACCCTGGTACTCGGGTGCAACATTCCAGACGCATTACTAACACTCTCCCGACTTGGAGAGTCAGTCCCTTTAACCTCCTGTTTGGCCCAGTTGCAATTTCTGCGGAAGATGAACAGGAATAGCGAGAACCAATGAGAGACTAGCTGGAGGTGTCTGGACGGGCAAATTTAACTCTCATTTCCCACCAGGAAGAGGAAATAACCAAAGGCTCAGCGTGCCGTGCCGGAACCAGATTAGGGCCTGAAGCCATCCTGCGGTGTTGCGGCCAGCTCACAAGAAAGCGAGTTGAAGAAAGGAGCTCAGGGGCACTGTAATTCACAAACCTGCAGAGTTATAAATGACAACTATCGTCCAAAAATATACTGAAGTAAGGCTGCCAAGAGGACTTGAAAGCGGGGCAGAATTGCAGGAAACCGATTTCAGGAGGTAGACTGGAATTGCATTGAAAGCATAGGAAAAGAGGCAGAACGTCCACAATGATGCACTTGGCCAAAAAGGGCGTATGCGTTTTTTCCTGAATATATTCAGGAAAAAACGCATACGCCCTTTTTGGCCAACCAAGCAAGCTTGCAAAGGAAATCTGCACTACAATGAAGTCTCACTTCCCCCCGGTCAAAAGGGCCATCTGAAAAAAGGGTAAAATCCAGAAAGGCAGGACAGGCCATGGAGAACTGGGAGCCTTGTTATGCTGATGGGCGGGATGTAAATTGCCAACAGACACTCGGGAGAAGTGTATGGTGTTTCCTGAAACATCTAAAAAACAAAGCAACAGAGCCTAGGGCACTTCCACTTATGGTCCTATAGCTTAGGGAAATTAAAATCAAAAAGATACAGCCACCCCAATGTTTGGGACGCCTCTGTTTACAAGAACCTCGTTTACCGTACAAGTTCAATATCACAGAAAGTGAAAAATGGATAAAGAACTTGTGGTACTTACGTACAATGCAGTATCACTCAGCAGTGAAATCTATGTCATCAGGCCCGTAGCAGCACAATGAGTGGATTCAGGTACGATGATTCTAACTGAAATAAGTCACACAGAAAAAGAAACATCATAAGATATCAGTAATACACGGAATGTAAACTTGGCTACACAGGAACTGAATTACAGAACAGAACAGGGTCTCAAATTTAGAAAACCAACTTATGCTTGTTTAAGGGTAAAGGTGAGTTGGGGTGCTGCATAAAACCAGAGATTGAAATGAGCACAGATAAAGTTCCTTAAGACAAATATGGAATAGACAAGAGCTACTCCTTGCTCAACGAAATGGACTCAACACCGCATATTAAACGCCTAAGAATGTACCTGACTCTTAAGTATCTTAAAACCTATGGATTGCTATGTCTCCGAAAGAGAATCAAGCATGTGTACAGGGACATAAACGTAGCAGTGATAGGATTGGAGAGGTTCGGTGAGCAAATGAAGACCCTTTGAAGTCATATTGCATGGTACCCATTCCACGGGTTTCAACTACCCAGGTTTAAGGTATTCTTCCTTCAGCTAAAACATGCATGTGGAACCTAGAGTATGATCAACCATGTGATCGGGAGACGTGTTCAAATATGTCTCAGTTTTCGTACCCTGGTACTCGGGTGCAACATTCCAGACGCTTTACTAACACTCTCCCGACTTGGAGAGTCAGTCCCTTTAACCTCCTGTTTGGCCCAGTTTGCAATTTCTGCGGAAGATGAACAGGAATAGCGAGAACCAATGAGAGACTAGCTGGAGGTGTCTGGACGGGCAAATTTAACTCTCATTTCCCACCAGGAAGAGGAAATAACCAAAGGCTCAGCGTGCCGTGCCGGAACCAGATTAGGGCCTGAAGCCATCCTGCGGTGTTGCGGCCAGCTCACAAGAAAGCGAGTTGAAGAAAGGAGCTCAGGGGCACTGTAATTCACAAACCTGCAGAGTTATAAATGACAACTATCGTCCAAAAATATACTGAAGTAAGGCTGCCAAGAGGACTTGAAAGCGGGGCAGAATTGCAGGAAACCGATTTCAGGAGGTAGACTGGAATTGCATTGAAAGCATAGGAAAAGAGGCAGAACGTCCACAATGATGCACTTGGCCAAAAAGGGCGTATGCGTTTTTTCCTGAATATATTCAGGAAAAAACGCATACGCCCTTTTTGGCCAACCAAGCAAGCTTGCAAAGGAAATCTGCACTACAATGAAGTCTCACTTCCCCCCGGTCAAAAGGGCCATCTGAAAAAAGTGTAAAATCCAGAAAGGCAGGACAGGCCATGGAGAACTGGGAGCCTTGTTATGCTGATGGGCGGGATGTAAATTGCCAACAGACACTCGGGAGAAGTGTATGGTGTTTCCTGAAACGTCTAAAAAACAAAGCAACAGAGCCTAGGGCACTTCCACTTATGGTCCTATAGCTTAGGGAAATTAAAATCAAAAAGATACAGCCACCCCAATGTTTGGGACGCCTCTGTTTACAAGAACCTCGTTTACCGTACAAGTTCAATATCACAGAAAGTGAAAAATGGATAAAGAACTTGTGGTACTTACGTACAATGCAGTATCACTCAGCAGTGAAATCTATGTCATCAGGCCCGTAGCAGCACAATGAGTGGATTCAGGTACGATGATTCTAACTGAAATAAGTCACACAGAAAAAGAAACATCATAAGATATCAGTAATACACGGAATGTAAACTTGGCTACACAGGAACTGAATTACAGAACAGAACAGGGTCTCAAATTTAGAAAACCAACTTATGCTTGTTTAAGGGTAAAGGTGAGTTGGGGTGCTGCATAAAACCAGAGATTGAAATGAGCACAGATAAAGTTCCTTAAGACAAATATGGAATAGACAAGAGCTACTCCTTGCTCAACGAAATGGACTCAACACCGCATATTAAATGCCTAAGAATGTACCTGACTCTTAAGTATCTTAAAACCTATGGATTGCTATGTCTCCGAAAGAGAATCAAGCATGTGTACAGGGACATAATCGCAGCAGTGATAGGATTGGAGAGGTTCGGTGAGCAAATGAAGACCCTTTGAAGTCATCTTGCATGGTACCCATTCCACGGGTTTCAACTACCCAGGTTTAAGGTATTCTTCCTTCAGCTAAAACATGCATGTGGAACCTAGAGTATGATCAACCATGTGATCGGGAGACGTGTTCAAATATGTCTCAGTTTTCGTACCCTGGTACTCGGGTGCAACATTCCAGACGCTTTACTAACACTCTCCCGACTTGGAGAGTCAGTCCCTTTAACCTCCTGTTTGGCCCAGTTTGCAATTTCTGCGGAAGATGAACAGGAATAGCGAGAACCAATGAGAGACTAGCTGGAGGTGTCTGGACGGGCAAATTTAACTCTCATTTCCCACCAGGAAGAGGAAATAACCAAAGGCTCAGCGTGCCGTGCCGGAACCAGATTAGGGCCTGAAGCCATCCTGCGGTGTTGCGGCCAGCTCACAAGAAAGCGAGTTGAAGAAAGGAGCTCAGGGGCACTGTAATTCACAAACCTGCTGAGTTATAAATGACAACTATCGTCCAAAAATATACTGAAGTAAGGCTGCCAAGAGGACTTGAAAGCGGGGCAGAATTGCAGGAAACCGATTTCAGGAGGTAGACTGGAATTGCATTGAAAGCATAGGAAAAGAGGCAGAACGTCCACAATGATGCACTTGGCCAAAAAGGGCGTATGCGTTTTTTCCTGAATATATTCAGGAAAAAACGCATACGCCCTTTTTGGCCAACCAAGCAAGCTTGCAAAGGAAATCTGCACTACAATGAAGTCTCACTTCCCCCCGGTCAAAAGGGCCATCTGAAAAAAGGGTAAAATCCAGAAAGGCAGGACAGGCCATGGAGAACTGGGAGCCTTGTTATGCTGATGGGCGGGATGTAAATTGCCAACAGACACTCGGGAGAAGTGTATGGTGTTTCCTGAAACGTCTAAAAAACAAAGCAACAGAGCCTAGGGCACTTCCACTTATGGTCCTATAGCTTAGGGAAATTAAAATCAAAAAGATACAGCCACCCCAATGTTTGGGACGCCTCTGTTTACAAGAACCTCGTTTACCGTACAAGTTCAATATCACAGAAAGTGAAAAATGGATAAAGAACTTGTGGTACTTACGTACAATGCAGTATCACTCAGCAGTGAAATCTATGTCATCAGGCCCGTAGCAGCACAATGAGTGGATTCAGGTACGATGATTCTAACTGAAATAAGTCACACAGAAAAAGAAACATCATAAGATATCAGTAATACACGGAATGTAAACTTGGCTACACAGGAACTGAATTACAGAACAGAACAGGGTCTCAAATTTAGAAAACCAACTTATGCTTGTTTAAGGGTAAAGGTGAGTTGGGGTGCTGCATAAAACCAGAGATTGAAATGAGCACAGATAAAGTTCCTTAAGCCAAATATGGAATAGACAAGAGCTACTCCTTGCTCAACGAAATGGACTCAACACCCCATATTAAACGCCTACGAATGTACCTGACTCTTAAGTATCTTAAAACCTATGGATTGCTATGTCTCCGAAAGAGAATCAAGCATGTGTACAGGGACATAAACGCAGCAGTGATAGGATTGGAGAGGTTCGGTGAGCAAATGAAGACCCTTTGAAGTCATATTGCATGGTACCCATTCCACGGGTTTCAACTACCCAGGTTTAAGGTATTCTTCCTTCAGCTAAAACATGCATGTGGAACCTAGAGTATGATCAACCATGTGATCGGGAGACGTGTTCAAATATGTCTCAGTTTTTGTACCCTGGTACTCGGGTGCAACATTCCAGACGCATTACTAACACTCTCCCGACTTGGAGAGTCAGTCCCTTTAACCTCCTGTTTGGCCCAGTTGCAATTTCTGCGGAAGATGAACAGGAATAGCGAGAACCAATGAGAGACTAGCTGGAGGTGTCTGGACGGGCAAATTTAACTCTCATTTCCCACCAGGAAGAGGAAATAACCAAAGGCTCAGCGTGCCGTGCCGGAACCAGATTAGGGCCTGAAGCCATCCTGCGGTGTTGCGGCCAGCTCACAAGAAAGCGAGTTGAAGAAAGGAGCTCAGGGGCACTGTAATTCACAAACCTGCAGAGTTATAAATGACAACTATCGTCCAAAAATATACTGAAGTAAGGCTGCCAAGAGGACTTGAAAGCGGGGCAGAATTGCAGGAAACCGATTTCAGGAGGTAGACTGGAATTGCATTGAAAGCATAGGAAAAGAGGCAGAACGTCCACAATGATGCACTTGGCCAAAAAGGGCGTATGCGTTTTTTCCTGAATATATTCAGGAAAAAACGCATACGCACTTTTTGGCCAACCAAGCAAGCTTGCAAAGGAAATCTGCACTACAATGAAGTCTCACTTCCCCCCGGTCAAAAGGGCCATCTGAAAAAAGGGTAAAATCCAGAAAGGCAGGACAGGCCATGGAGAACTGGGAGCCTTGTTATGCTGATGGGCGGGATGTAAATTGCCAACAGACACTCGGGAGAAGTGTATGGTGTTTCCTGAAACATCTAAAAAACAAAGCAACAGAGCCTAGGGCACTTCCACTTATGGTCCTATAGCTTAGGGAAATTAAAATCAAAAAGATACAGCCACCCCAATGTTTGGGACGCCTCTGTTTACAAGAACCTCGTTTACCGTACAAGTTCAATATCACAGAAAGTGAAAAATGGATAAAGAACTTGTGGTACTTACGTACAATGCAGTATCACTCAGCAGTGAAATCTATGTCATCAGGCCCGTAGCAGCACAATGAGTGGATTCAGGTACGATGATTCTAACTGAAATAAGTCACACAGAAAAAGAAACATCATAAGATATCAGTAATACACAGAATGTAAACTTGGCTACACAGGAACTGAATTACAGAACAGAACAGGGTCTCAAATTTAGAAAACCAACTTATGCTTGTTTAAGGGTAAAGGTGAGTTGGGGTGCTGCATAAAACCAGAGATTGAAATGAGCACAGATAAAGTTCCTTAAGCCAAATATGGAATAGACAAGAGCTACTCCTTGCTCAACGAAATGGACTCAACACCGCATATTAAACGCCTAAGAATGTACCTGACTCTTAAGTATCTTAAAACCTATGGATTGCTATGTCTCCGAAAGAGAATCAAGCATGTGTACAGGGACATAAACGTAGCAGTGATAGGATTGGAGAGGTTCGGTGAGCAAATGAAGACCCTTTGAAGTCATATTGCATGGTACCCATTCCACGGGTTTCAACTACCCAGGTTTAAGGTATTCTTCCTTCAGCTAAAACATGCATGTGGAACCTAGAGTATGATCAACCATGTGATCGGGAGACGTGTTCATATATGTCTCAGTTTTCGTACCCTGGTACTCGGGTGCAACATTCCAGACGCTTTACTAACACTCTCCCGACTTGGAGAGTCAGTCCCTTTAACCTCCTGTTTGGCCCAGTTTGCAATTTCTGCGGAAGATGAACAGGAATAGCGAGAACCAATGAGAGACTAGCTGGAGGTGTCTGGACGGGCAAATTTAACTCTCATTTCCCACCAGGAAGAGGAAATAACCAAAGGCTCAGCGTGCCGTGCCAGAACCAGATTAGGGCCTGAAGCCATCCTGCGGTGTTGCGGCCAGCTCACAAGAAAGCGAGTTGAAGAAAGGAGCTCAGGGGCACTGTAATTCACAAACCTGCAGAGTTATAAATGACAACTATCGTCCAAAAATATACTGAAGTAAGGCTGCCAAGAGGACTTGAAAGCGGGGCAGAATTGCAGGAAACCGATTTCAGGAGGTAGACTGGAATTGCATTGAAAGCATAGGAAAAGAGGCAGAACGTCCACAATGATGCACTTGGCCAAAAAGGGCGTATGCGTTTTTTCCTGAATATATTCAGGAAAAAACGCATACGCCCTTTTTGGCCAACCAAGCAAGCTTGCAAAGGAAATCTGCACTACAATGAAGTCTCACTTCCCCCCGGTCAAAAGGGCCATCTGAAAAAAGTGTAAAATCCAGAAAGGCAGGACAGGCCATGGAGAACTGGGAGCCTTGTTATGCTGATGGGCGGGATGTAAATTGCCAACAGACACTCGGGAGAAGTGTATGGTGTTTCCTGAAACATCTAAAAAACAAAGCAACAGAGCCTAGGGCACTTCCACTTATGGTCCTATAGCTTAGGGAAATTAAAATCAAAAAGATACAGCCACCCCAATGTTTGGGACGCCTCTGTTTACAAGAACCTCGTTTACCGTACAAGTTCAATATCACAGAAAGTGAAAAATGGATAAAGAACTTGTGGTACTTACGTACAATGCAGTATCACTCAGCAGTGAAATCTATGTCATCAGGCCCGTAGCAGCACAATGAGTGGATTCAGGTACGATGATTCTAACTGAAATAAGTCACACAGAAAAAGAAACATCATAAGATATCAGTAATACACGGAATGTAAACTTGGCTACACAGGAACTGAATTACAGAACAGAACAGGGTCTCAAATTTAGAAAACCAACTTATGCTTGTTTAAGGGTAAAGGTGAGTTGGGGTGCTGCATAAAACCAGAGATTGAAATGAGCACAGATAAAGTTCCTTAAGCCAAATATGGAATAGACAAGAGCTACTCCTTGCTCAACGAAATGGACTCAACACCGCATATTAAACGCCTAAGAATGTACCTGACTCTTAAGTATCTTAAAACCTATGGATTGCTATGTCTCCGAAAGAGAATCAAGCATGTGTACAGGGACATAAACGCAGCAGTGATAGGATTGGAGAGGTTCGGTGAGCAAATGAAGACCCTTTGAAGTCACATTGCATGATACCCATTCCACGGGTTTTAACTACCCAGGTTTAAGGTATTCTTCCTTCAGCTAAAACATGCATGTGGAACCTAGAGTATGATCAACCATGTGATCGGGAGACGTGTTCAAATATGTCTCAGTTTTCGTACCCTGGTACTCGGGTGCAACATTCCAGACGCTTTACTAACACTCTCCCGACTTGGAGAGTCAGTCCCTTTAACCTCCTGTTTGGCCCAGTTTGCAATTTCTGCGGAAGATGAACAGGAATAGCGAGAACCAATGAGAGACTAGCTGGAGGTGTCTGGACGGGCAAATTTAACTCTCATTTCCCACCAGGAAGAGGAAATAACCAAAGGCTCAGCGTGCCGTGCCGGAACCAGATTAGGGCCTGAAGCCATCCTACGGTGTTGCGGCCAGCTCACAAGAAAGCGAGTTGAAGAAAGGAGCTCAGGGCACTGTAATTCACAAACCTGCAGAGTTATAAATGACAACTATCGTCCAAAAATATACTGAAGTAAGGCTGCCAAGAGGACTTGAAAGCGGGGCAGAATTGCAGGAAACCGATTTCAGGAGGTAGACTGGAATTGCATTGAAAGCATAGGAAAAGAGGCAGAACGTCCACAATGATGCACTTGGCCAAAAAGGGCGTATGCGTTTTTTCCTGAATATATTCAGGAAAAAACGCATACGCCCTTTTTGGCCAACCAAGCAAGCTTGCAAAGGAAATCTGCACTACAATGAAGTCTCACTTCCCCCCGGTCAAAAGGGCCATCTGAAAAAAGTGTAAAATCCAGAAAGGCAGGACAGGCCATGGAGAACTGGGAGCCTTGTTATGCTGATGGGTGGGATGTAAATTGCCAACAGACACTCGGGAGAAGTGTATGGTGTTTCCTGAAACATCTAAAAAACAAAGCAACAGAGCCTAGGGCACTTCCACTTATGGTCCTATAGTTTAGGGAAATTAAAATCAAAAAGATACAGCCACCCCAATGTTTGGGACGCCTCTGTTTACAAGAACCTCGTTTACCGTACAAGTTCAATATCACAGAAAGTGAAAAATGGATAAAGAACTTGTGGTACTTACGTACAATGCAGTATCACTCAGCAGTGAAATCTATGTCATCAGGCCCGTAGCAGCACAATGAGTGGATTCAGGTACGATGATTCTAACTGAAATAAGTCACACAGAAAAAGAAACATCATAAGATATCAGTAATACACGGAATGTAAACTTGGCTACACAGGAACTGAATTACAGAACAGAACAGGGTCTCAAATTTAGAAAACCAACTTATGCTTGTTTAAGGGTAAAGGTGAGTTGGGGTGCTGCATAAAACCAGAGATTGAAATGAGCACAGATAAAGTTCCTTAAGCCAAATATGGAATAGACAAGAGCTACTCCTTGCTCAACGAAATGGACTCAACACCGCATATTAAACGCCTAAGAATGTACCTGACTCTTAAGTATCTTAAAACCTATGGATTGCTATGTCTCCGAAAGAGAATCAAGCATGTGTACAGGGACATAAACGCAGCAGTGATAGGATTGGAGAGGTTCGGTGAGCAAATGAAGACCCTTTGAAGTCACATTGCATGATACCCATTCCACGGGTTTTAACTACCCAGGTTTAAGGTATTCTTCCTTCAGCTAAAACATGCATGTGGAACCTAGAGTATGATCAACCATGTGATCGGGAGACGTGTTCAAATATGTCTCAGTTTTCGTACCCTGGTACTCGGGTGCAACATTCCAGACGCTTTACTAACACTCTCCCGACTTGGAGAGTCAGTCCCTTTAACCTCCTGTTTGGCCCAGTTTGCAATTTCTGCGGAAGATGAACAGGAATAGCGAGAACCAATGAGAGACTAGCTGGAGGTGTCTGGACGGGCAAATTTAACTCTCATTTCCCACCAGGAAGAGGAAATAACCAAAGGCTCAGCGTGCCGTGCCGGAACCAGATTAGGGCCTGAAGCCATCCTGCGGTGTTGCGGCCAGCTCACAAGAAAGCGAGTTGAAGAAAGGAGCTCAGGGGCACTGTAATTCACAAACCTGCAGAGTTATAAATGACAACTATCGTCCAAAAATATACTGAAGTAAGGCTGCCAAGAGGACTTGAAAGCGGGGCAGAATTGCAGGAAACCGATTTCAGGAGGTAGACTGGAATTGCATTGAAAGCATAGGAAAAGAGGCAGAACGTCCACAATGATGCACTTGGCCAAAAAGGGCGTATGCGTTTTTTCCTGAATATATTCAGGAAAAAACGCATACGCCCTTTTTGGCCAACCAAGCAAGCTTGCAAAGGAAATCTGCACTACAATGAAGTCTCACTTCCCCCCGGTCAAAAGGGCCATCTGAAAAAAGTGTAAAATCCAGAAAGGCAGGACAGGCCATGGAGAACTGGGAGCCTTGTTATGCTGATGGGCGGGATGTAAATTGCCAACAGACACTCGGGAGAAGTGTATGGTGTTTCCTGAAACATCTAAAAAACAAAGCAACAGAGCCTAGGGCACTTCCACTTATGGTCCTATAGCTTAGGGAAATTAAAATCAAAAAGATACAGCCACCCCAATGTTTGGGACGCCTCTGTTTACAAGAACCTCGTTTACCGTACAAGTTCAATATCACAGAAAGTGAAAAATGGATAAAGAACTTGTGGTACTTACGTACAATGCAGTATCACTCAGCAGTGAAATCTATGTCATCAGGCCCGTAGCAGCACAATGAGTGGATTCAGGTACGATGATTCTAACTGAAATAAGTCACACAGAAAAAGAAACATCATAAGATATCAGTAATACACGGAATGTAAACTTGGCTACACAGGAACTGAATTACAGAACAGAACAGGGTCTCAAATTTAGAAAACCAACTTATGCTTGTTTAAGGGTAAAGGTGAGTTGGGGTGCTGCATAAAACCAGAGATTGAAATGAGCACAGATAAAGTTCCTTAAGCCAAATATGGAATAGACAAGAGCTACTCCTTGCTCAACGAAATGGACTGAACACCGCATATTAAACGCCTAAGAATGTACCTGACTCTTAAGTATCTTAAAACCTATGGATTGCTATGTCTCCGAAAGAGAATCAAGCATGTGTACAGGGACATAAACGCAGCAGTGATAGGATTGGAGAGGTTCGGTGAGCAAATGAAGACCCTTTGAAGTCACATTGCATGATACCCATTCCACGGGTTTTAACTACCCAGGTTTAAGGTATTCTTCCTTCAGCTAAAACATGCATGTGGAACCTAGAGTATGATCAACCATGTGATCGGGAGACGTGTTCAAATATGTCTCAGTTTTCGTACCCTGGTACTCGGGTGCAACATTCCAGACGCTTTACTAACACTCTCCCGACTTGGAGAGTCAGTCCCTTTAACCTCCTGTTTGGCCCAGTTTGCAATTTCTGCGGAAGATGAACAGGAATAGCGAGAACCAATGAGAGACTAGCTGGAGGTGTCTGGACGGGCAAATTTAACTCTCATTTCCCACCAGGAAGAGGAAATAACCAAAGGCTCAGCGTGCCGTGCCGGAACCAGATTAGGGCCTGAAGCCATCCTGCGGTGTTGCGGCCAGCTCACAAGAAAACGAGTTGAAGAAAGGAGCTCAGGGGCACTGTAATTCACAAACCTGCAGAGTTATAAATGACAACTATCGTCCAAAAATATACTGAAGTAAGGCTGCCAAGAGGACTTGAAAGCGGGGCAGAATTGCAGGAAACCGATTTCAGGAGGTAGACTGGAATTGCATTGAAAGCATAGGAAAAGAGGCAGAACGTCCACAATGATGCACTTGGCCAAAAAGGGCGTATGCGTTTTTTCCTGAATATATTCAGGAAAAAACGCATACGCCCTTTTTGGCCAACCAAGCAAGCTTGCAAAGGAAATCTGCACTACAATGAAGTCTCACTTCCCCCTGGTCAAAAGGGCCATCTGAAAAAAGTGTAAAATCCAGAAAGGCAGGACAGGCCATGGAGAACTGGGAGCCTTGTTATACTGATGGGCGGGATGTACATTGCCAACAGACACTCGGGAGAAGTGTATGGTGTTTCCTGAAACGTCTAAAAAACAAAGCAACAGAGCCTAGGGCACTTCCACTTATGGTCCTATAGCTTAGGGAAATTAAAATCAAAAAGATACAGCCACCCCAATGTTTGGGACGCCTCTGTTTACAAGAACCTCGTTTACCGTACAAGTTCAATATCACAGAAAGTGAAAAATGGATAAAGAACTTGTGGTACTTACGTACAATGCAGTATCACTCAGCAGTGAAATCTATGTCATCAGGCCCGTAGCAGCACAATGAGTGGATTCAGGTACGATGATTCTAACTGAAATAAGTCACACAGAAAAAGAAACATCATAAGATATCAGTAATACACGGAATGTAAACTTGGCTACACAGGAACTGAATTACAGAACAGAACAGGGTCTCAAATTTAGAAAACCAACTTATGCTTGTTTAAGGGGAAAGGTGAGTTGGGGTGCTGCATAAAACCAGAGATTGAAATGAGCACAGATAAAGTTCCTTAAGCCAAATATGGAATAGACAAGAGCTACTCCTTGCTCAACGAAATGGACTCAACACCGCATATTAAACGCCTAAGAATGTACCTGACTATTAAGTATCTTAAAACCTATAGATTGCTATGTCTCCGAAAGAGAATCAAGCATGTGTACAGGGACGTAAACGCAGCAGTGATAGGATTGGAGAGGTTCGGTGAGCAAATGAAGACCCTTTGAAGTCATATTGCATGGTACCCATTCCACGGGTTTCAACTACCCAGGTTTAAGGTATTCTTCCTTCAGCTAAAACATGCATGTGGAACCTAGAGTATGATCAACCATGTGATCGGGAGACGTGTTCAAATATGTCTCAGTTTTCGTACCCTGGTACTCGGGTGCAACATTCCAGACGCTTTACTAACACTCTCCCGACTTGGAGAGTCAGTCCCTTTAACCTCCTGTTTGGCCCAGTTTGCAATTTCTGCGGAAGATGAACAGGAATAGCGAGAACCAATGAGAGACTAGCTGGAGGTGTCTGGACGGGCAAATTTAACTCTCATTTCCCACCAGGAAGAGGAAATAACCAAAGGCTCAGCGTGCCGTGCCGGAACCAGATTAGGGCCTGAAGCCATCCTGCGGTGTGCGGCCAGCTCACAAGAAAACGAGTTGAAGAAAGGAGCTCAGGGGCACTGTAATTCACAAACCTGCAGAGTTATAAATGACAACTATCATCCAAAAATATACTGAAGTAAGGCTGCCAAGAGGACTTGAAAGCGGGGCAGAATTGCAGGAAACCGATTTCAGGAGGTAGACTGGAATTGCATTGAAAGCATAGGAAAAGAGGCAGAACGTCCACAATGATGCACTTGGCCAAAAAGGGCGTATGCGTTTTTTCCTGAATATATTCAGGAAAAAACGCATACGCCCTTTTTGGCCAACCAAGCAAGCTTGCAAAGGAAATCTGCACTACAATGAAGTCTCACTTCCCCCCGGTCAAAAGGGCCATCTGAAAAAAGTGTAAAATCCAGAAAGGCAGGACAGGCCATGGAGAACTGGGAGCCTTGTTATGCTGATGGGCGGGATGTAAATTGCCAACAGACACTCGGGAGAAGTGTATGGTGTTTCCTGAAACGTCTAAAAAACAAAGCAACAGAGCCTAGGGCACTTCCACTTATGGTCCTATAGCTTAGGGAAATTAAAATCAAAAAGATACAGCCACCCCAATGTTTGGGACGCCTCTGTTTACAAGAACCTCGTTTACCGTACAAGTTCAATATCACAGAAAGTGAAAAATGGATAAAGAACTTGTGGTACTTACGTACAATGCAGTATCACTCAGCAGTGAAATCTATGTCATCAGGCCCGTAGCAGCACAATGAGTGGATTCAGGTACGATGATTCTAACTGAAATAAGTCACACAGAAAAAGAAACATCATAAGATATCAGTAATACACGGAATGTAAACTTGGCTACACAGGAACTGAATTACAGAACAGAACAGGGTCTCAAATTTAGAAAACCAACTTATGCTTGTTTAAGGGGAAAGGTGAGTTGGGGTGCTGCATAAAACCAGAGATTGAAATGAGCACAGATAAAGTTCCTTAAGCCAAATATGGAATAGACAAGAGCTACTCCTTGCTCAACGAAATGGACTCAACACCGCATATTAAACGCCTAAGAATGTACCTGACTATTAAGTATCTTAAAACCTATAGATTGCTATGTCTCCGAAAGAGAATCAAGCATGTGTACAGGGACATAAACGCAGCAGTGATAGGATTGGAGAGGTTCGGTGAGCAAATGAAGACCCTTTGAAGTCATATTGCATGGTACCCATTCCACGGGTTTCAACTACCCAGGTTTAAGGTATTCTTCCTTCAGCTAAAACATGCATGTGGAACCTAGAGTATGATCAACCATGTGATCGGGAGACGTGTTCAAATATGTCTCAGTTTTCGTACCCTGGTACTCGGGTGCAACATTCCAGACGCTTTACTAACACTCTCCCGACTTGGAGAGTCAGTCCCTTTAACCTCCTGTTTGGCCCAGTTTGCAATTTCTGCGGAAGATGAACAGGAATAGCGAGAACCAATGAGAGACTAGCTGGAGGTGTCTGGACGGGCAAATTTAACTCTCATTTCCCACCAGGAAGAGGAAATAACCAAAGGCTCAGCGTGCCGTGCCGGAACCAGATTAGGGCCTGAAGCCATCCTGCGGTGTGCGGCCAGCTCACAAGAAAACGAGTTGAAGAAAGGAGCTCAGGGGCACTGTAATTCACAAACCTGCAGAGTTATAAATGACAACTATCATCCAAAAATATACTGAAGTAAGGCTGCCAAGAGGACTTGAAAGCGGGGCAGAATTGCAGGAAACCGATTTCAGGAGGTAGACTGGAATTGCATTGAAAGCATAGGAAAAGAGGCAGAACGTCCACAATGATGCACTTGGCCAAAAAGGGCGTATGCGTTTTTTCCTGAATATATTCAGGAAAAAACGCATACGCCCTTTTTGGCCAACCAAGCAAGCTTGCAAAGGAAATCTGCACTACAATGAAGTCTCACTTCCCCCCGGTCAAAAGGGCCATCTGAAAAAAGTGTAAAATCCAGAAAGGCAGGACAGGCCATGGAGAACTGGGAGCCTTGTTATGCTGATGGGCGGGATGTAAATTGCCAACAGACACTCGGGAGAAGTGTATGGTGTTTCCTGAAACGTCTAAAAAACAAAGCAACAGAGCCTAGGGCACTTCCACTTATGGTCCTATAGCTTAGGGAAATTAAAATCAAAAAGATACAGCCACCCCAATGTTTGGGACGCCTCTGTTTACAAGAACCTGGTTTACCGTACAAGTTCAATATCACAGAAAGTGAAAAATGGATAAAGAACTTGTGGTACTTACGTACAATGCAGTATCACTCAGCAGTGAAATCTATGTCATCAGGCCCGTAGCAGCACAATGAGTGGATTCAGGTACGATGATTCTAACTGAAATAAGTCACACAGAAAAAGAAACATCATAAGGTATCAGTAATACACGGAATGTAAACTTGGCTACACAGGAACTGAATTACAGAACAGAACAGGGTCTCAAATTTAGAAAACCAACTTATGCTTGTTTAAGGGTAAAGGTGAGTTGGGGTGCTGCATAAAACCAGAGATTGAAATGAGCACAGATAAAGTTCCTTAAGCCAAATATGGAATAGACAAGAGCTACTCCTTGCTCAATGAAATGGACTCAACACCGCATATTAAACGCCTAAGAATGGACCTGACTCTTAAGTATCTTAAAACCTATGGATTGCTATGTCTCCGAAAGAGAATCAAGCATGTGTACAGGGACATAAACGCAGCAGTGATAGGATTGGAGAGGTTCGGTGAGCAAATGAAGACCCTTTGAAGTCATATTGCATGGTACCCATTCCACGGGTTTCAACTACCCAGGTTTAAGGTATTCTTCCTTCAGCTAAAACATGCATGTGGAACCTAGAGTATGATCAACCATGTGATCGGGAGACGTGTTCAAATATGTCTCAGTTTTCGTACCCTGGTACTCGGGTGCAACATTCCAGACGCTTTACTAACACTCTCCCGACTTGGAGAGTCAGTCCCTTTAACCTCCTGTTTGGCCCAGTTTGCAATTTCTGCGGAAGATGAACAGGAATAGCGAGAACCAATGAGAGACTAGCTGGAGGTGTCTGGACGGGCAAATTTAACTCTCATTTCCCACCAGGAAGAGGAAATAACCAAAGGCTCAGCGTGCCGTGCCGGAACCAGATTAGGGCCTGAAGCCATCCTGCGGTGTGCGGCCAGCTCACAAGAAAACGAGTTGAAGAAAGGAGCTCAGGGACACTGTAATTCACAAACCTGCAGAGTTATAAATGACAACTATCATCCAAAAATATACTGAAGTAAGGCTGCCAAGAGGACTTGAAAGCGGGGCAGAATTGCAGGAAACCGATTTCAGGAGGTAGACTGGAATTGCATTGAAAGCATAGGAAAAGAGGCAGAACGTCCACAATAATGCACTTGGCCAAAAAGGGCGTATGCGTTTTTCCCTGAATATATTCAGGAAAAAACGCATACGCCCTTTTTGGCCAACCAAGCAAGCTTGCAAAGGAAATCTGCACTACAATGAAGTCTCACTTCCCCCCGGTCAAAAGGGCCATCTGAAAAAAGTGTAAAATCCAGAAAGGCAGGACAGGCCATGGAGAACTGGGAGCCTTGTTATGCTGATGGGCGGGATGTAAATTGCCAACAGACACTCGGGAGAAGTGTATGGTGTTTCCTGAAACGTCTAAAAAACAAAGCAACAGAGCCTAGGGCACTTCCACTTATGGTCCTATAGCTTAGGGAAATTAAAATCAAAAAGATACAGCCACCCCAATGTTTGGGACACCTCTGTTTACAAGAACCTGGTTTACCGTACAAGTTCAATATCACAGAAAGTGAAAAATGGATAAAGAACTTGTGGTACTTACGTACAATGCAGTATCACTCAGCAGTGAAATCTATGTCATCAGGCCCGTAGCAGCACAATGAGTGGATTCAGGTACGATGATTCTAACTGAAATAAGTCACACAGAAAAAGAAACATCATAAGGTATCAGTAATACACGGAATGTAAACTTGGCTACACAGGAACTGAATTACAGAACAGAACAGGGTCTCAAATTTAGAAAACCAACTTATGCTTGTTTAAGGGTAAAGGTGAGTTGGGGTGCTGCATAAAACCAGAGATTGAAATGAGCACAGATAAAGTTCCTTAAGCCAAATATGGAATAGACAAGAGCTACTCCTTGCTCAACGAAATGGACTCAACACCGCATATTAAACGCCTAAGAATGTACCTGACTCTTAAGTATCTTAAAACCTATGGATTGCTATGTCTCCGAAAGAGAATCAAGCATGTGTACAGGGACATAAACGCAGCAGTGATAGGATTGGAGAGGTTCGGTGAGCAAATGAAGACCCTTTGAAGTCATATTGCATGGTACCCATTCCACGGGTTTCAACTACCCAGGTTTAAGGTATTCTTCCTTCAGCTAAAACATGCATGTGGAACCTAGAGTATGATCAACCATGTGATCGGGAGACGTGTTCAAATATGTCTCAGTTTTCGTACCCTGGTACTCGGGTGCAACATTCCAGACGCTTTACTAACACTCTCCCGACTTGGAGAGTCAGTCCCTTTAACCTCCTGTTTGGCCCAGTTTGCAATTTCTGCGGAAGATGAACAGGAATAGCGAGAACCAATGAGAGACTAGCTGGAGGTGTCTGGACGGGCAAATTTAACTCTCATTTCCCACCAGGAAGAGGAAATAACCAAAGGCTCAGCGTGCCGTGCCGGAACCAGATTAGGGCCTGAAGCCATCCTGCGGTGTTGCGGCCAGCTCACAAGAAAGCGAGTTGAAGAAAGGAGCTCAGGGGCACTGTAATTCACAAACCTGCAGAGTTATAAATGACAACTATCGTCCAAAAATATACTGAAGTAAGGCTGCCAAGAGGACTTGAAAGCGGGGCAGAATTGCAGGAAACCGATTTCAGGAGGTAGACTGGAATTGCATTGAAAGCATAGGAAAAGAGGCAGAACGTCCACAATGATGCACTTGGCCAAAAAGGGCGTATGCGTTTTTTCCTGAATATATTCAGGAAAAAACGCATACGCCCTTTTTGGCCAACCAAGCAAGCTTGCAAAGGAAATCTGCACTACAATGAAGTCTCACTTCCCCCCGGTCAAAAGGGCCATCTGAAAAAAGTGTAAAATCCAGAAAGGCAGGACAGGCCATGGAGAACTGGGAGCCTTGTTATGCTGATGGGCGGGATGTAAATTGCCAACAGACACTCGGGAGAAGTGTATGGTGTTTCCTGAAACGTCTAAAAAACAAAGCAACAGAGCCTAGGGCACTTCCACTTATGGTCCTATAGCTTAGGGAAATTAAAATCCAAAAGATACAGCCACCCCAATGTTTGGGACGCCTCTGTTTACAAGAACCTCGTTTACCGTACAAGTTCAATATCACAGAAAGTGAAAAATGGATAAAGAACTTGTGGTACTTACGTACAATGCAGTATCACTCAGCAGTGAATCTATGTCATCAGGCCCGTAGCAGCACAATGAGTGGATTCAGGTACGATGATTCTAACTGAAATAAGTCACACAGAAAAAGAAACATCATAAGATATCAGTAAAACACGGAATGTAAACTTGGCTACACAGGAACTGAATTACAGAACAGAACAGGGTCTCAAATTTAGAAAACCAACTTATGCTTGTTTAAGGGTAAAGGTGAGTTGGGGTGCTGCATAAAACCAGAGATTGAAATGAGCACAGATAAAGTTCCTTAAGCCAAATATGGAATAGACAAGAGCTACTCCTTGCTCAACGAAATGGACTCAACACCGCATATTAAACGCCTAAGAATGTACCTGACTCTTAAGTATCTTAAAACCTATGGATTGCTATGTCTCCGAAAGAGAATCAAGCATGTGTACAGGGACATAAACGCAGCAGTGATAGGATTGGAGAGGTTCGGTGAGCAAATGAAGACCCTTTGAAGTCATATTGCATGGTACCCATTCCACGGGTTTCAACTACCCAGGTTTAAGGTATTCCTCCTTCAGCTAAAACATGCATGTGGAACCTAGAGTATGATCAACCATGTGATCGGGAGACGTGTTCAAATATGTCTCAGTTTTCGTACCCTGGTACTCGGGTGCAACATTCCAGACGCTTTACTAACACTCTCCCGACTTGGAGAGTCAGTCCCTTTAACCTCCAGTTTGGCCCAGTTTGCAATTTCTGCGGAAGATGAACAGGAATAGCGAGAACCAATGAGAGACTAGCTGGAGGTGTCTGGACGGGCAAATTTAACTCTCATTTCCCACCAGGAAGAGGAAATAACCAAAGGCTCAGCGTGCCGTGCCGGAACCAGATTAGGGCCTGAAGCCATCCTGCGGTGTTGCGGCCAGCTCACAAGAAAGCGAGTTGAAGAAAGGAGCTCAGGGGCACTGTAATTCACAAACCTGCAGAGTTATAAATGACAACTATCGTCCAAAAATATACTGAAGTAAGGCTGCCAAGAGGACTTGAAAGCGGGGCAGAATTGCAGGAAACCGATTTCAGGAGGTAGACTGGAATTGCATTGAAAGCATAGGAAAAGAGGCAGAACGTCCACAATGATGCACTTGGCCAAAAAGGGCGTATGCGTTTTTTCCTGAATATATTCAGGAAAAAACACATACGCCCTTTTTGGCCAACCAAGCAAGCTTGCAAAGGAAATCTGCACTACAATGAAGTCTCACTTCCCCCCCCCCCGGTCAAAAGGGCCATCTGAAAAAAGTGTAAAATCCAGAAAGGCAGGACAGGCCATGGAGAACTGGGAGCCTTGTTATGCTGATGGGCGGGATGTAAATTGCCAACAGACACTCGGGAGAAGTGTATGGTGTTTCCTGAAACGTCTAAAAAACAAAGCAACAGAGCCTAGGGCACTTCCACTTATGGTCCTATAGCTTAGGGAAATTAAAATCAAAAAGATACAGCCACCCCAATGTTTGGGACGCCTCTGTTTACAAGAACCTCGTTTACCGTACAAGTTCAATATCACAGAAAGTGAAAAATGGATAAAGAACTTGTGGTACTTACGTACAATGCAGTATCACTCAGCAGTGAAATCTATGTCATCAGGCCCGTAGCAGCACAATGAGTGGATTCAGGTACGATGATTCTAACTGAAATAAGTCACACAGAAAAAGAAACATCATAAGATATCAGTAATACACGGAATGTAAACTTGGCTACACAGGAACTGAATTACAGAACAGAACAGGGTCTCAAATTTAGAAAACCAACTTATGCTTGTTTAAGGGTAAAGGTGAGTTGGGGTGCTGCATAAAACCAGAGATTGAAATGAGCACAGATAAAGTTCCTTAAGCCAAATATGGAATAGACAAGAGCTACTCCTTGCTCAACGAAATGGACTGAACACCGCATATTAAACGCCTAAGAATGTACCTGACTCTTAAGTATCTTAAAACCTATGGATTGCTATGTCTCCGAAAGAGAATCAAGCATGTGTACAGGGACATAAACGCAGCAGTGATAGGATTGGAGAGGTTCGGTGAGCAAATGAAGACCCTTTGAAGTCATATTGCATGGTACCCATTCCACGGGTTTCAACTACCCAGGTTTAAGGTATTCTTCCTTCAGCTAAAACATGCATGTGGAACCTAGAGTATGATCAACCATGTGATCGGGAGACGTGTTCAAATATGTCTCAGTTTTCGTACCCTGGTACTCGGGTGCAACATTCCAGACGCTTTACTAACACTCTCCCGACTTGGAGAGTCAGTCCCTTTAACCTCCTGTTTGGCCCAGTTTGCAATTTCTGCGGAAGATGAACAGGAATAGCGAGAACCAATGAGAGACTAGCTGGAGGTGTCTGGACGGGCAAATTTAACTCTCATTTCCCACCAGGAAGAGGAAATAACCAAAGGCTCAGCGTGCCGTGCCGGAACCAGATTAGGGCCTGAAGCCATCCTGTGGTGTTGCGGCCAGCTCACAAGAAAGCGAGTTGAAGAAAGGAGCTCAGGGGCACTGTAATTCACAAACCTGCAGAGTTATAAATGACAACTATCGTCCAAAAATATACTGAAGTAAGGCTGCCAAGAGGACTTGAAAGCGGGGCAGAATTGCAGGAAACCGATTTCAGGAGGTAGACTGGAATTGCATTGAAAGCATAGGAAAAGAGGCAGAACGTCCACAATGATGCACTTGGCCAAAAAGGGCGTATGCGTTTTTTCCTGAATATATTCAGGAAAAAACGCATACGCCCTTTTTGGCCAACCAAGCAAGCTTGCAAAGGAAATCTGCACTACAATGAAGTCTCACTTCCCCCCCCCCCCCGGTCAAAAGGGCCATCTGAAAAAAGTGTAAAATCCAGAAAGGCAGGACAGGCCATGGAGAACTGGGAGCCTTGTTATGCTGATGGGCGGGATGTAAATTGCCAACAGACACTCGGGAGAAGTGTATGGTGTTTCCTGAAACGTCTAAAAAACAAAGCAACAGAGCCTAGGGCACTTCCACTTATGGTCCTATAGCTTAGGGAAATTAAAATCCAAAAGATACAGCCACCCCAATGTTTGGGACGCCTCTGTTTACAAGAACCTCGTTTACCGTACAAGTTCAATATCACAGAAAGTGAAAAATGGATAAAGAACTTGTGGTACTTACGTACAATGCAGTATCACTCAGCAGTGAATCTATGTCATCAGGCCCGTAGCAGCACAATGAGTGGATTCAGGTACGATGATTCTAACTGAAATAAGTCACACAGAAAAAGAAACATCATAAGATATCAGTAAAACACGGAATGTAAACTTGGCTACACAGGAACTGAATTACAGAACAGAACAGGGTCTCAAATTTAGAAAACCAACTTATGCTTGTTTAAGGGTAAAGGTGAGTTGGGGTGCTGCATAAAACCAGAGATTGAAATGAGCACAGATAAAGTTCCTTAAGCCAAATATGGAATAGACAAGAGCTACTCCTTGCTCAACGAAATGGACTCAACACCGCATATTAAACGCCTAAGAATGTACCTGACTCTTAAGTATCTTAAAACCTATGGATTGCTATGTCTCCGAAAGAGAATCAAGCATGTGTACAGGGACATAAACGCAGCAGTGATAGGATTGGAGAGGTTCGGTGAGCAAATGAAGACCCTTTGAAGTCATATTGCATGGTACCCATTCCACGGGTTTCAACTACCCAGGTTTAAGGTATTCCTCCTTCAGCTAAAACATGCATGTGGAACCTAGAGTATGATCAACCATGTGATTGGGAGACGTGTTCAAATATGTCTCAGTTTTCGTACCCTGGTACTCGGGTGCAACATTCCAGATGCTTTACTAACACTCTCCCGACTTGGAGAGTCAGTCCCTTTAACCTCCTGTTTGGCCCAGTTTGCAATTTCTGCGGAAGATGAACAGGAATAGCGAGAACCAATGAGAGACTAGCTGGAGGTGTCTGGACGGGCAAATTTAACTCTCATTTCCCACCAGGAAGAGGAAATAACCAAAGGCTCAGCGTGCCGTGCCGGAACCAGATTAGGGCCTGAAGCCATCCTGCGGTGTTGCGGCCAGCTCACAAGAAAGCGAGTTGAAGAAAGGAGCTCAGGGGCACTGTAATTCACAAACCTGCAGAGTTATAAATGACAACTATCGTCCAAAAATATACTGAAGTAAGGCTGCCAAGAGGACTTGAAAGCGGGGCAGAATTGCAGGAAACCGATTTCAGGAGGTAGACTGGAATTGCATTGAAAGCATAGGAAAAGAGGCAGAACGTCCACAATGATGCACTTGGCCAAAAAGGGCGTATGCGTTTTTTCCTGAATATATTCAGGAAAAAACGCATACGCCCTTTTTGGCCAACCAAGCAAGCTTGCAAAGGAAATCTGCACTACAATGAAGTCTCACTTCCCCCCGGTCAAAAGGGCCATCTGAAAAAAGTGTAAAATCCAGAAAGGCAGGACAGGCCATGGAGAACTGGGAGCCTTGTTATGCTGATGGGCGGGATGTAAATTGCCAACAGACACTCGGGAGAAGTGTATGGTGTTTCCTGAAACATCTAAAAAACAAAGCAACAGAGCCTAGGGCACTTCCACTTATGGTCCTATAGCTTAGGGAAATTAAAATCAAAAAGATACAGCCACCCCAATGTTTGGGACGCCTCTGTTTACAAGAACCTCGTTTACCGTACAAGTTCAATATCACAGAAAGTGAAAAATGGATAAAGAACTTGTGGTACTTACGTACAATGCAGTATCACTCAGCAGTGAAATCTATGTCATCAGGCCCGTAGCAGCACAATGAGTGGATTCAGGTACGATGATTCTAACTGAAATAAGTCACACAGAAAAAGAAACATCATAAGATATCAGTAATACACGGAATGTAAACTTGGCTACACAGGAACTGAATTACAGAACAGAACAGGGTCTCAAATTTAGAAAACCAACTTATGCTTGTTTAAGGGTAAAGGTGAGTTGGGGTGCTGCATAAAACCAGAGATTGAAATGAGCACAGATAAAGTTCCTTAAGCCAAATATGGAATAGACAAGAGCTACTCCTTGCTCAACGAAATGGACTCAACACCGCATATTAAACGCCTAAGAATGTACCTGACTCTTAAGTATCTTAAAACCTATGGATTGCTATGTCTCCGAAAGAGAATCAAGCATGTGTACAGGGACATAAACGCAGCAGTGATAGGATTGGAGAGGTTCGGTGAGCAAATGAAGACCCTTTGAAGTCATATTGCATGGTACCCATTCCACGGGTTTCAACTACCCAGGTTTAAGGTATTCTTCCTTCAGCTAAAACATGCATGTGGAACCTAGAGTATGATCACCCATGTGATCGGGAGACGTGTTCAAATATGTCTCAGTTTTCGTACCCTGGTACTCGGGTGCAACATTCCAGACGCTTTACTAACACTCTCCCGACTTGGAGAGTCAGTCCCTTTAACCTCCTGTTTGGCCCAGTTTGCAATTTCTGCGGAAGATGAACAGGAATAGCGAGAACCAATGAGAGACTAGCTGGAGGTGTCTGGACGGGCAAATTTAACTCTCATTTCCCACCAGGAAGAGGAAATAACCAAAGGCTCAGCGTGCCGTGCCGGAACCAGATTAGGGCCTGAAGCCATCCTGCGGTGTTGCGGCCAGCTCACAAGAAAGCGAGTTGAAGAAAGGAGCTCAGGGGCACTGTAATTCACAAACCTGCAGAGTTATAAATGACAACTATCGTCCAAAAATATACTGAAGTAAGGCTGCCAAGAGGACTTGAAAGCGGGGCAGAATTGCAGGAAACCGATTTCAGGAGGTAGACTGGAATTGCATTGAAAGCATAGGAAAAGAGGCAGAACGTCCACAATGATGCACTTGGCCAAAAAGGGCGTATGCGTTTTTTCCTGAATATATTCAGGAAAAAACGCATACGCCCTTTTTGGCCAACCAAGCAAGCTTGCAAAGGAAATCTGCACTACAATGAAGTCTCACTTCCCCCCGGTCAAAAGGGCCATCTGAAAAAAGTGTAAAATCCAGAAAGGCAGGACAGGCCATGGAGAACTGGGAGCCTTGTTATGCTGATGGGCGGGATGTAAATTGCCAACAGACACTCGGGAAAAGTGTATGGTGTTTCCTGAAACATCTAAAAAACAAAGCAACAGAGCCTAGGGCACTTCCACTTATGGTCCTATAGCTTAGGGAAATTAAAATCAAAAAGATACAGCCACCCCAATGTTTGGGACGCCTCTGTTTACAAGAACCTCGTTTACCGTACAAGTTCAATATCACAGAAAGTGAAAAATGGATAAAGAACTTGTGGTACTTACGTACAATGCAGTATCACTCAGCAGTGAAATCTATGTCATCAGGCCCGTAGCAGCACAATGAGTGGATTCAGGTACGATGATTCTAACTGAAATAAGTCACACAGAAAAAGAAACATCATAAGATATCAGTAATACACGGAATGTAAACTTGGCTACACAGGAACTGAATTACAGAACAGAACAGGGTCTCAAATTTAGAAAACCAACTTATGCTTGTTTAAGGGTAAAGGTGAGTTGGGGTGCTGCATAAAACCAGAGATTGAAATGAGCACAGATAAAGTTCCTTAAGCCAAATATGGAATAGACAAGAGCTACTCCTTGCTCAACGAAATGGACTCAACACCGCATATTAAACGCCTAAGAATGTACCTGACTCTTAAGTATCTTAAAACCTATGGATTGCTATGTCTCCGAAAGAGAATCAAGCATGTGTACAGGGACATAAACGTAGCAGTGATAGGATTGGAGAGGTTCGGTGAGCAAATGAAGACCCTTTGAAGTCATATTGCATGGTACCCATTCCACGGGTTTCAACTACCCAGGTTTAAGGTATTCTTCCTTCAGCTAAAACATGCATGTGGAACCTAGAGTATGATCAACCATGTGATCGGGAGACGTGTTCAAATATGTCTCAGTTTTCGTACCCTGGTACTCGGGTGCAACATTCCAGACGCTTTACTAACACTCTCCCGACTTGGAGAGTCAGTCCCTTTAACCTCCTGTTTGGCCCAGTTTGCAATTTCTGCGGAAGATGAACAGGAATAGCGAGAACCAATGAGAGACTAGCTGGAGGTGTCTGGACGGGCAAATTTAACTCTCATTTCCCACCAGGAAGAGGAAATAACCAAAGGCTCAGCGTGCCGTGCCGGAACCAGATTAGGGCCTGAAGCCATCCTGCGGTGTTGCGGCCAGCTCACAAGAAAGCGAGTTGAAGAAAGGAGCTCAGGGGCACTGTAATTCACAAACCTGCTGAGTTATAAATGACAACTATCGTCCAAAAATATACTGAAGTAAGGCTGCCAAGAGGACTTGAAAGCGGGGCAGAATTGCAGGAAACCGATTTCAGGAGGTAGACTGGAATTGCATTGAAAGCATAGGAAAAGAGGCAGAACGTCCACAATGATGCACTTGGCCAAAAAGGGCGTATGCGTTTTTTCCTGAATATATTCAGGAAAAAACGCATACGCCCTTTTTGGCCAACCAAGCAAGCTTGCAAAGGAAATCTGCACTACAATGAAGTCTCACTTCCCCCCGGTCAAAAGGGCCATCTGAAAAAAGTGTAAAATCCAGAAAGGCAGGACAGGCCATGGAGAACTGGGAGCCTTGTTATGCTGATGGGCGGGATGTAAATTGCCAACAGACACTCGGGAGAAGTGTATGGTGTTTCCTGAAACGTCTAAAAAACAAAGCAACAGAGCCTAGGGCACTTCCACTTATGGTCCTATAGCTTAGGGAAATTAAAATCAAAAAGATACAGCCACCCCAATGTTTGGGACGCCTCTGTTTACAAGAACCTCGTTTACCGTACAAGTTCAATATCACAGAAAGTGAAAAATGGATAAAGAACTTGTGGTACTTACGTACAATGCAGTATCACTCAGCAGTGAAATCTATGTCATCAGGCCCGTAGCAGCACAATGAGTGGATTCAGGTACGATGATTCTAACTGAAATAAGTCACACAGAAAAAGAAACATCATAAGATATCAGTAATACACGGAATGTAAACTTGGCTACACAGGAACTGAATTACAGAACAGAACAGGGTCTCAAATTTAGAAAACCAACTTATGCTTGTTTAAGGGTAAAGGTGAGTTGGGGTGCTGCATAAAACCAGAGATTGAAATGAGCACAGATAAAGTTCCTTAAGCCAAATATGGAATAGACAAGAGCTACTCCTTGCTCAACGAAATGGGCTCAACACCCCATATTAAACGCCTAAGAATGTACCTGACTCTTAAGTATCTTAAAACCTATGGATTGCTATGTCTCCGAAAGAGAATCAAGCATGTGTACAGGGACATAAACGCAGCAGTGATAGGATTGGAGAGGTTCGGTGAGCAAATGAAGACCCTTTGAAGTCATATTGCATGGTACCCATTCCACGGGTTTCAACTACCCAGGTTTAAGGTATTCTTCCTTCAGCTAAAACATGCATGTGGAACCTAGAGTATGATCAACCATGTGATCGGGAGACGTGTTCAAATATGTCTCAGTTTTTGTACCCTGGTACTCGGGTGCAACATTCCAGACGCATTACTAACACTCTCCCGACTTGGAGAGTCAGTCCCTTTAACCTCCTGTTTGGCCCAGTTGCAATTTCTGCGGAAGATGAACAGGAATAGCGAGAACCAATGAGAGACTAGCTGGAGGTGTCTGGACGGGCAAATTTAACTCTCATTTCCCACCAGGAAGAGGAAATAACCAAAGGCTCAGCGTGCCGTGCCGGAACCAGATTAGGGCCTGAAGCCATCCTGCGGTGTTGCGGCCAGCTCACAAGAAAGCGAGTTGAAGAAAGGAGCTCAGGGGCACTGTAATTCACAAACCTGCAGAGTTATAAATGACAACTATCGTCCAAAAATATACTGAAGTAAGGCTGCCAAGAGGACTTGAAAGCGGGGCAGAATTGCAGGAAACCGATTTCAGGAGGTAGACTGGAATTGCATTGAAAGCATAGGAAAAGAGGCAGAACGTCCACAATGATGCACTTGGCCAAAAAGGGCGTATGCGTTTTTTCCTGAATATATTCAGGAAAAAACGCATACGCCCTTTTTGGCCAACCAAGCAAGCTTGCAAAGGAAATCTGCACTACAATGAAGTCTCACTTCCCCCCGGTCAAAAGGGCCATCTGAAAAAAGGGTAAAATCCAGAAAGGCAGGACAGGCCATGGAGAACTGGGAGCCTTGTTATGCTGATGGGCGGGATGTAAATTGCCAACAGACACTCGGGAGAAGTGTATGGTGTTTCCTGAAACATCTAAAAAACAAAGCAACAGAGCCTAGGGCACTTCCACTTATGGTCCTATAGCTTAGGGAAATTAAAATCAAAAAGATACAGCCACCCCAATGTTTGGGACGCCTCTGTTTACAAGAACCTCGTTTACCGTACAAGTTCAATATCACAGAAAGTGAAAAATGGATAAAGAACTTGTGGTACTTACGTACAATGCAGTATCACTCAGCAGTGAAATCTATGTCATCAGGCCCGTAGCAGCACAATGAGTGGATTCAGGTACGATGATTCTAACTGAAATAAGTCACACAGAAAAAGAAACATCATAAGATATCAGTAATACACGGAATGTAAACTTGGCTACACAGGAACTGAATTACAGAACAGAACAGGGTCTCAAATTTAGAAAACCAACTTATGCTTGTTTAAGGGTAAAGGTGAGTTGGGGTGCTGCATAAAACCAGAGATTGAAATGAGCACAGATAAAGTTCCTTAAGACAAATATGGAATAGACAAGAGCTACTCCTTGCTCAACGAAATGGACTCAACACCGCATATTAAACGCCTAAGAATGTACCTGACTCTTAAGTATCTTAAAACCTATGGATTGCTATGTCTCCGAAAGAGAATCAAGCATGTGTACAGGGACATAAACGTAGCAGTGATAGGATTGGAGAGGTTCGGTGAGCAAATGAAGACCCTTTGAAGTCATATTGCATGGTACCCATTCCACGGGTTTCAACTACCCAGGTTTAAGGTATTCTTCCTTCAGCTAAAACATGCATGTGGAACCTAGAGTATGATCAACCATGTGATCGGGAGACGTGTTCAAATATGTCTCAGTTTTCGTACCCTGGTACTCGGGTGCAACATTCCAGACGCTTTACTAACACTCTCCCGACTTGGAGAGTCAGTCCCTTTAACCTCCTGTTTGGCCCAGTTTGCAATTTCTGCGGAAGATGAACAGGAATAGCGAGAACCAATGAGAGACTAGCTGGAGGTGTCTGGATGGGCAAATTTAACTCTCATTTCCCACCAGGAAGAGGAAATAACCAAAGGCTCAGCGTGCCGTGCCGGAACCAGATTAGGGCCTGAAGCCATCCTGCGGTGTTGCGGCCAGCTCACAAGAAAGCGAGTTGAAGAAAGGAGCTCAGGGGCACTGTAATTCACAAACCTGCAGAGTTATAAATGACAACTATCGTCCAAAAATATACTGAAGTAAGGCTGCCAAGAGGACTTGAAAGCGGGGCAGAATTGCAGGAAACCGATTTCAGGAGGTAGACTGGAATTGCATTGAAAGCATAGGAAAAGAGGCAGAACGTCCACAATGATGCACTTGGCCAAAAAGGGCGTATGCGTTTTTTCCTGAATATATTCAGGAAAAAACGCATACGCCCTTTTTGGCCAACCAAGCAAGCTTGCAAAGGAAATCTGCACTACAATGAAGTCTCACTTCCCCCCGGTCAAAAGGGCCATCTGAAAAAAGTGTAAAATCCAGAAAGGCAGGACAGGCCATGGAGAACTGGGAGCCTTGTTATGCTGATGGGCGGGATGTAAATTGCCAACAGACACTCGGGAAAAGTGTATGGTGTTTCCTGAAACATCTAAAAAACAAAGCAACAGAGCCTAGGGCACTTCCACTTATGGTCCTATAGCTTAGGGAAATTAAAATCAAAAAGATACAGCCACCCCAATGTTTGGGACGCCTCTGTTTACAAGAACCTCGTTTACCGTACAAGTTCAATATCACAGAAAGTGAAAAATGGATAAAGAACTTGTGGTACTTACGTACAATGCAGTATCACTCAGCAGTGAAATCTATGTCATCAGGCCCGTAGCAGCACAATGAGTGGATTCAGGTACGATGATTCTAACTGAAATAAGTCACACAGAAAAAGAAACATCATAAGATATCAGTAATACACGGAATGTAAACTTGGCTACACAGGAACTGAATTACAGAACAGAACAGGGTCTCAAATTTAGAAAACCAACTTATGCTTGTTTAAGGGTAAAGGTGAGTTGGGGTGCTGCATAAAACCAGAGATTGAAATGAGCACAGATAAAGTTCCTTAAGCCAAATATGGAATAGACAAGAGCTACTCCTTGCTCAACGAAATGGACTCAACACCGCATATTAAACGCCTAAGAATGTACCTGACTCTTAAGTATCTTAAAACCTATGGATTGCTATGTCTCCGAAAGAGAATCAAGCATGTGTACAGGGACATAAACGTAGCAGTGATAGGATTGGAGAGGTTCGGTGAGCAAATGAAGACCCTTTGAAGTCATATTGCATGGTACCCATTCCACGGGTTTCAACTACCCAGGTTTAAGGTATTCTTCCTTCAGCTAAAACATGCATGTGGAACCTAGAGTATGATCAACCATGTGATCGGGAGACGTGTTCAAATATGTCTCAGTTTTCGTACCCTGGTACTCGGGTGCAACATTCCAGACGCTTTACTAACACTCTCCCGACTTGGAGAGTCAGTCCCTTTAACCTCCTGTTTGGCCCAGTTTGCAATTTCTGCGGAAGATGAACAGGAATAGCGAGAACCAATGAGAGACTAGCTGGAGGTGTCTGGACGGGCAAATTTAACTCTCATTTCCCACCAGGAAGAGGAAATAACCAAAGGCTCAGCGTGCCGTGCCGGAACCAGATTAGGGCCTGAAGCCATCCTGCGGTGTTGCGGCCAGCTCACAAGAAAGCGAGTTGAAGAAAGGAGCTCAGGGGCACTGTAATTCACAAACCTGCTGAGTTATAAATGACAACTATCGTCCAAAAATATACTGAAGTAAGGCTGCCAAGAGGACTTGAAAGCGGGGCAGAATTGCAGGAAACCGATTTCAGGAGGTAGACTGGAATTGCATTGAAAGCATAGGAAAAGAGGCAGAACGTCCACAATGATGCACTTGGCCAAAAAGGGCGTATGCGTTTTTTCCTGAATATATTCAGGAAAAAACGCATACGCCCTTTTTGGCCAACCAAGCAAGCTTGCAAAGGAAATCTGCACTACAATGAAGTCTCACTTCCCCCCGGTCAAAAGGGCCATCTGAAAAAAGTGTAAAATCCAGAAAGGCAGGACAGGCCATGGAGAACTGGGAGCCTTGTTATGCTGATGGGCGGGATGTAAATTGCCAACAGACACTCGGGAGAAGTGTATGGTGTTTCCTGAAACGTCTAAAAAACAAAGCAACAGAGCCTAGGGCACTTCCACTTATGGTCCTATAGCTTAGGGAAATTAAAATCAAAAAGATACAGCCACCCCAATGTTTGGGACGCCTCTGTTTACAAGAACCTCGTTTACCGTACAAGTTCAATATCACAGAAAGTGAAAAATGGATAAAGAACTTGTGGTACTTACGTACAATGCAGTATCACTCAGCAGTGAAATCTATGTCATCAGGCCCGTAGCAGCACAATGAGTGGATTCAGGTACGATGATTCTAACTGAAATAAGTCACACAGAAAAAGAAACATCATAAGATATCAGTAATACACGGAATGTAAACTTGGCTACACAGGAACTGAATTACAGAACAGAACAGGGTCTCAAATTTAGAAAACCAACTTATGCTTGTTTAAGGGTAAAGGTGAGTTGGGGTGCTGCATAAAACCAGAGATTGAAATGAGCACAGATAAAGTTCCTTAAGCCAAATATGGAATAGACAAGAGCTACTCCTTGCTCAACGAAATGGGCTCAACACCCCATATTAAACGCCTAAGAATGTACCTGACTCTTAAGTATCTTAAAACCTATGGATTGCTATGTCTCCGAAAGAGAATCAAGCATGTGTACAGGGACATAAACGCAGCAGTGATAGGATTGGAGAGGTTCGGTGAGCAAATGAAGACCCTTTGAAGTCATATTGCATGGTACCCATTCCACGGGTTTCAACTACCCAGGTTTAAGGTATTCTTCCTTCAGCTAAAACATGCATGTGGAACCTAGAGTATGATCAACCATGTGATCGGGAGACGTGTTCAAATATGTCTCAGTTTTTGTACCCTGGTACTCGGGTGCAACATTCCAGACGCATTACTAACACTCTCCCGACTTGGAGAGTCAGTCCCTTTAACCTCCTGTTTGGCCCAGTTGCAATTTCTGCGGAAGATGAACAGGAATAGCGAGAACCAATGAGAGACTAGCTGGAGGTGTCTGGACGGGCAAATTTAACTCTCATTTCCCACCAGGAAGAGGAAATAACCAAAGGCTCAGCGTGCCGTGCCGGAACCAGATTAGGGCCTGAAGCCATCCTGCGGTGTTGCGGCCAGCTCACAAGAAAGCGAGTTGAAGAAAGGAGCTCAGGGGCACTGTAATTCACAAACCTGCAGAGTTATAAATGACAACTATCGTCCAAAAATATACTGAAGTAAGGCTGCCAAGAGGACTTGAAAGCGGGGCAGAATTGCAGGAAACCGATTTCAGGAGGTAGACTGGAATTGCATTGAAAGCATAGGAAAAGAGGCAGAACGTCCACAATGATGCACTTGGCCAAAAAGGGCGTATGCGTTTTTTCCTGAATATATTCAGGAAAAAACGCATACGCCCTTTTTGGCCAACCAAGCAAGCTTGCAAAGGAAATCTGCACTACAATGAAGTCTCACTTCCCCCCGGTCAAAAGGGCCATCTGAAAAAAGGGTAAAATCCAGAAAGGCAGGACAGGCCATGGAGAACTGGGAGCCTTGTTATGCTGATGGGCGGGATGTAAATTGCCAACAGACACTCGGGAGAAGTGTATGGTGTTTCCTGAAACATCTAAAAAACAAAGCAACAGAGCCTAGGGCACTTCCACTTATGGTCCTATAGCTTAGGGAAATTAAAATCAAAAAGATACAGCCACCCCAATGTTTGGGACGCCTCTGTTTACAAGAACCTCGTTTACCGTACAAGTTCAATATCACAGAAAGTGAAAAATGGATAAAGAACTTGTGGTACTTACGTACAATGCAGTATCACTCAGCAGTGAAATCTATGTCATCAGGCCCGTAGCAGCACAATGAGTGGATTCAGGTACGATGATTCTAACTGAAATAAGTCACACAGAAAAAGAAACATCATAAGATATCAGTAATACACGGAATGTAAACTTGGCTACACAGGAACTGAATTACAGAACAGAACAGGGTCTCAAATTTAGAAAACCAACTTATGCTTGTTTAAGGGTAAAGGTGAGTTGGGGTGCTGCATAAAACCAGAGATTGAAATGAGCACAGATAAAGTTCCTTAAGACAAATATGGAATAGACAAGAGCTACTCCTTGCTCAACGAAATGGACTCAACACCGCATATTAAACGCCTAAGAATGTACCTGACTCTTAAGTATCTTAAAACCTATGGATTGCTATGTCTCCGAAAGAGAATCAAGCATGTGTACAGGGACATAAACGTAGCAGTGATAGGATTGGAGAGGTTCGGTGAGCAAATGAAGACCCTTTGAAGTCATATTGCATGGTACCCATTCCACGGGTTTCAACTACCCAGGTTTAAGGTATTCTTCCTTCAGCTAAAACATGCATGTGGAACCTAGAGTATGATCAACCATGTGATCGGGAGACGTGTTCAAATATGTCTCAGTTTTCGTACCCTGGTACTCGGGTGCAACATTCCAGACGCTTTACTAACACTCTCCCGACTTGGAGAGTCAGTCCCTTTAACCTCCTGTTTGGCCCAGTTTGCAATTTCTGCGGAAGATGAACAGGAATAGCGAGAACCAATGAGAGACTAGCTGGAGGTGTCTGGATGGGCAAATTTAACTCTCATTTCCCACCAGGAAGAGGAAATAACCAAAGGCTCAGCGTGCCGTGCCGGAACCAGATTAGGGCCTGAAGCCATCCTGCGGTGTTGCGGCCAGCTCACAAGAAAGCGAGTTGAAGAAAGGAGCTCAGGGGCACTGTAATTCACAAACCTGCAGAGTTATAAATGACAACTATCGTCCAAAAATATACTGAAGTAAGGCTGCCAAGAGGACTTGAAAGCGGGGCAGAATTGCAGGAAACCGATTTCAGGAGGTAGACTGGAATTGCATTGAAAGCATAGGAAAAGAGGCAGAACGTCCACAATGATGCACTTGGCCAAAAAGGGCGTATGCGTTTTTTCCTGAATATATTCAGGAAAAAACGCATACGCCCTTTTTGGCCAACCAAGCAAGCTTGCAAAGGAAATCTGCACTACAATGAAGTCTCACTTCCCCCCGGTCAAAAGGGCCATCTGAAAAAAGTGTAAAATCCAGAAAGGCAGGACAGGCCATGGAGAACTGGGAGCCTTGTTATGCTGATGGGCGGGATGTAAATTGCCAACAGACACTCGGGAGAAGTGTATGGTGTTTCCTGAAACGTCTAAAAAACAAAGCAACAGAGCCTAGGGCACTTCCACTTATGGTCCTATAGCTTAGGGAAATTAAAATCAAAAAGATACAGCCACCCCAATGTTTGGGACGCCTCTGTTTACAAGAACCTCGTTTACCGTACAAGTTCAATATCACAGAAAGTGAAAAATGGATAAAGAACTTGTGGTACTTACGTACAATGCAGTATCACTCAGCAGTGAAATCTATGTCATCAGGCCCGTAGCAGCACAATGAGTGGATTCAGGTACGATGATTCTAACTGAAATAAGTCACACAGAAAAAGAAACATCATAAGATATCAGTAATACACGGAATGTAAACTTGGCTACACAGGAACTGAATTACAGAACAGAACAGGGTCTCAAATTTAGAAAACCAACTTATGCTTGTTTAAGGGTAAAGGTGAGTTGGGGTGCTGCATAAAACCAGAGATTGAAATGAGCACAGATAAAGTTCCTTAAGACAAATATGGAATAGACAAGAGCTACTCCTTGCTCAACGAAATGGACTCAACACCGCATATTAAATGCCTAAGAATGTACCTGACTCTTAAGTATCTTAAAACCTATGGATTGCTATGTCTCCGAAAGAGAATCAAGCATGTGTACAGGGACATAATCGCAGCAGTGATAGGATTGGAGAGGTTCGGTGAGCAAATGAAGACCCTTTGAAGTCATCTTGCATGGTACCCATTCCACGGGTTTCAACTACCCAGGTTTAAGATATTCTTCCTTCAGCTAAAACATGCATGTGGAACCTAGAGTATGATCAACCATGTGATCGGGAGACGTGTTCAAATATGTCTCAGTTTTCGTACCCTGGTACTCGGGTGCAACATTCCAGACGCTTTACTAACACTCTCCCGACTTGGAGAGTCAGTCCCTTTAACCTCCTGTTTGGCCCAGTTTGCAATTTCTGCGGAAGATGAACAGGAATAGCGAGAACCAATGAGAGACTAGCTGGAGGTGTCTGGACGGGCAAATTTAACTCTCATTTCCCACCAGGAAGAGGAAATAACCAAAGGCTCAGCGTGCCGTGCCGGAACCAGATTAGGGCCTGAAGCCATCCTGCGGTGTTGCGGCCAGCTCACAAGAAAGCGAGTTGAAGAAAGGAGCTCAGGGGCACTGTAATTCACAAACCTGCTGAGTTATAAATGACAACTATCGTCCAAAAATATACTGAAGTAAGGCTGCCAAGAGGACTTGAAAGCGGGGCAGAATTGCAGGAAACCGATTTCAGGAGGTAGACTGGAATTGCATTGAAAGCATAGGAAAAGAGGCAGAACGTCCACAATGATGCACTTGGCCAAAAAGGGCGTATGCGTTTTTTCCTGAATATATTCAGGAAAAAACGCATACGCCCTTTTTGGCCAACCAAGCAAGCTTGCAAAGGAAATCTGCACTACAATGAAGTCTCACTTCCCCCCGGTCAAAAGGGCCATCTGAAAAAAGGGTAAAATCCAGAAAGGCAGGACAGGCCATGGAGAACTGGGAGCCTTGTTATGCTGATGGGCGGGATGTAAATTGCCAACAGACACTCGGGAGAAGTGTATGGTGTTTCCTGAAACGTCTAAAAAACAAAGCAACAGAGCCTAGGGCACTTCCACTTATGGTCCTATAGCTTAGGGAAATTAAAATCAAAAAGATACAGCCACCCCAATGTTTGGGACGCCTCTGTTTACAAGAACCTCGTTTACCGTACAAGTTCAATATCACAGAAAGTGAAAAATGGATAAAGAACTTGTGGTACTTACGTACAATGCAGTATCACTCAGCAGTGAAATCTATGTCATCAGGCCCGTAGCAGCACAATGAGTGGATTCAGGTACGATGATTCTAACTGAAATAAGTCACACAGAAAAAGAAACATCATAAGATATCAGTAATACACGGAATGTAAACTTGGCTACACAGGAACTGAATTACAGAACAGAACAGGGTCTCAAATTTAGAAAACCAACTTATGCTTGTTTAAGGGTAAAGGTGAGTTGGGGTGCTGCATAAAACCAGAGATTGAAATGAGCACAGATAAAGTTCCTTAAGCCAAATATGGAATAGACAAGAGCTACTCCTTGCTCAACGAAATGGACTCAACACCCCATATTAAACGCCTACGAATGTACCTGACTCTTAAGTATCTTAAAACCTATGGATTGCTATGTCTCCGAAAGAGAATCAAGCATGTGTACAGGGACATAAACGCAGCAGTGATAGGATTGGAGAGGTTCGGTGAGCAAATGAAGACCCTTTGAAGTCATATTGCATGGTACCCATTCCACGGGTTTCAACTACCCAGGTTTAAGGTATTCTTCCTTCAGCTAAAACATGCATGTGGAACCTAGAGTATGATCAACCATGTGATCGGGAGACGTGTTCAAATATGTCTCAGTTTTTGTACCCTGGTACTCGGGTGCAACATTCCAGACGCATTACTAACACTCTCCCGACTTGGAGAGTCAGTCCCTTTAACCTCCTGTTTGGCCCAGTTGCAATTTCTGCGGAAGATGAACAGGAATAGCGAGAACCAATGAGAGACTAGCTGGAGGTGTCTGGACGGGCAAATTTAACTCTCATTTCCCACCAGGAAGAGGAAATAACCAAAGGCTCAGCGTGCCGTGCCGGAACCAGATTAGGGCCTGAAGCCATCCTGCGGTGTTGCGGCCAGCTCACAAGAAAGCGAGTTGAAGAAAGGAGCTCAGGGGCACTGTAATTCACAAACCTGCAGAGTTATAAATGACAACTATCGTCCAAAAATATACTGAAGTAAGGCTGCCAAGAGGACTTGAAAGCGGGGCAGAATTGCAGGAAACCGATTTCAGGAGGTAGACTGGAATTGCATTGAAAGCATAGGAAAAGAGGCAGAACGTCCACAATGATGCACTTGGCCAAAAAGGGCGTATGCGTTTTTTCCTGAATATATTCAGGAAAAAACGCATACGCCCTTTTTGGCCAACCAAGCAAGCTTGCAAAGGAAATCTGCACTACAATGAAGTCTCACTTCCCCCCGGTCAAAAGGGCCATCTGAAAAAAGGGTAAAATCCAGAAAGGCAGGACAGGCCATGGAGAACTGGGAGCCTTGTTATGCTGATGGGCGGGATGTAAATTGCCAACAGACACTCGGGAGAAGTGTATGGTGTTTCCTGAAACATCTAAAAAACAAAGCAACAGAGCCTAGGGCACTTCCACTTATGGTCCTATAGCTTAGGGAAATTAAAATCAAAAAGATACAGCCACCCCAATGTTTGGGACGCCTCTGTTTACAAGAACCTCGTTTACCGTACAAGTTCAATATCACAGAAAGTGAAAAATGGATAAAGAACTTGTGGTACTTACGTACAATGCAGTATCACTCAGCAGTGAAATCTATGTCATCAGGCCCGTAGCAGCACAATGAGTGGATTCAGGTACGATGATTCTAACTGAAATAAGTCACACAGAAAAAGAAACATCATAAGATATCAGTAATACACAGAATGTAAACTTGGCTACACAGGAACTGAATTACAGAACAGAACAGGGTCTCAAATTTAGAAAACCAACTTATGCTTGTTTAAGGGTAAAGGTGAGTTGGGGTGCTGCATAAAACCAGAGATTGAAATGAGCACAGATAAAGTTCCTTAAGCCAAATATGGAATAGACAAGAGCTACTCCTTGCTCAACGAAATGGACTCAACACCGCATATTAAACGCCTAAGAATGTACCTGACTCTTAAGTATCTTAAAACCTATGGATTGCTATGTCTCCGAAAGAGAATCAAGCATGTGTACAGGGACATAAACGTAGCAGTGATAGGATTGGAGAGGTTCGGTGAGCAAATGAAGACCCTTTGAAGTCATATTGCATGGTACCCATTCCACGGGTTTCAACTACCCAGGTTTAAGGTATTCTTCCTTCAGCTAAAACATGCATGTGGAACCTAGAGTATGATCAACCATGTGATCGGGAGACGTGTTCATATATGTCTCAGTTTTCGTACCCTGGTACTCGGGTGCAACATTCCAGACGCTTTACTAACACTCTCCCGACTTGGAGAGTCAGTCCCTTTAACCTCCTGTTTGGCCCAGTTTGCAATTTCTGCGGAAGATGAACAGGAATAGCGAGAACCAATGAGAGACTAGCTGGAGGTGTCTGGACGGGCAAATTTAACTCTCATTTCCCACCAGGAAGAGGAAATAACCAAAGGCTCAGCGTGCCGTGCCAGAACCAGATTAGGGCCTGAAGCCATCCTGCGGTGTTGCGGCCAGCTCACAAGAAAGCGAGTTGAAGAAAGGAGCTCAGGGGCACTGTAATTCACAAACCTGCAGAGTTATAAATGACAACTATCGTCCAAAAATATACTGAAGTAAGGCTGCCAAGAGGACTTGAAAGCGGGGCAGAATTGCAGGAAACCGATTTCAGGAGGTAGACTGGAATTGCATTGAAAGCATAGGAAAAGAGGCAGAACGTCCACAATGATGCACTTGGCCAAAAAGGGCGTATGCGTTTTTTCCTGAATATATTCAGGAAAAAACGCATACGCCCTTTTTGGCCAACCAAGCAAGCTTGCAAAGGAAATCTGCACTACAATGAAGTCTCACTTCCCCCCGGTCAAAAGGGCCATCTGAAAAAAGTGTAAAATCCAGAAAGGCAGGACAGGCCATGGAGAACTGGGAGCCTTGTTATGCTGATGGGCGGGATGTAAATTGCCAACAGACACTCGGGAGAAGTGTATGGTGTTTCCTGAAACATCTAAAAAACAAAGCAACAGAGCCTAGGGCACTTCCACTTATGGTCCTATAGCTTAGGGAAATTAAAATCAAAAAGATACAGCCACCCCAATGTTTGGGACGCCTCTGTTTACAAGAACCTCGTTTACCGTACAAGTTCAATATCACAGAAAGTGAAAAATGGATAAAGAACTTGTGGTACTTACGTACAATGCAGTATCACTCAGCAGTGAAATCTATGTCATCAGGCCCGTAGCAGCACAATGAGTGGATTCAGGTACGATGATTCTAACTGAAATAAGTCACACAGAAAAAGAAACATCATAAGATATCAGTAATACACGGAATGTAAACTTGGCTACACAGGAACTGAATTACAGAACAGAACAGGGTCTCAAATTTAGAAAACCAACTTATGCTTGTTTAAGGGTAAAGGTGAGTTGGGGTGCTGCATAAAACCAGAGATTGAAATGAGCACAGATAAAGTTCCTTAAGCCAAATATGGAATAGACAAGAGCTACTCCTTGCTCAACGAAATGGACTCAACACCGCATATTAAACGCCTAAGAATGTACCTGACTCTTAAGTATCTTAAAACCTATGGATTGCTATGTCTCCGAAAGAGAATCAAGCATGTGTACAGGGACATAAACGCAGCAGTGATAGGATTGGAGAGGTTCGGTGAGCAAATGAAGACCCTTTGAAGTCACATTGCATGATACCCATTCCACGGGTTTTAACTACCCAGGTTTAAGGTATTCTTCCTTCAGCTAAAACATGCATGTGGAACCTAGAGTATGATCAACCATGTGATCGGGAGACGTGTTCAAATATGTCTCAGTTTTCGTACCCTGGTACTCGGGTGCAACATTCCAGACGCTTTACTAACACTCTCCCGACTTGGAGAGTCAGTCCCTTTAACCTCCTGTTTGGCCCAGTTTGCAATTTCTGCGGAAGATGAACAGGAATAGCGAGAACCAATGAGAGACTAGCTGGAGGTGTCTGGACGGGCAAATTTAACTCTCATTTCCCACCAGGAAGAGGAAATAACCAAAGGCTCAGCGTGCCGTGCCGGAACCAGATTAGGGCCTGAAGCCATCCTACGGTGTTGCGGCCAGCTCACAAGAAAGCGAGTTGAAGAAAGGAGCTCAGGGCACTGTAATTCACAAACCTGCAGAGTTATAAATGACAACTATCGTCCAAAAATATACTGAAGTAAGGCTGCCAAGAGGACTTGAAAGCGGGGCAGAATTGCAGGAAACCGATTTCAGGAGGTAGACTGGAATTGCATTGAAAGCATAGGAAAAGAGGCAGAACGTCCACAATGATGCACTTGGCCAAAAAGGGCGTATGCGTTTTTTCCTGAATATATTCAGGAAAAAACGCATACGCCCTTTTTGGCCAACCAAGCAAGCTTGCAAAGGAAATCTGCACTACAATGAAGTCTCACTTCCCCCCGGTCAAAAGGGCCATCTGAAAAAAGTGTAAAATCCAGAAAGGCAGGACAGGCCATGGAGAACTGGGAGCCTTGTTATGCTGATGGGTGGGATGTAAATTGCCAACAGACACTCGGGAGAAGTGTATGGTGTTTCCTGAAACATCTAAAAAACAAAGCAACAGAGCCTAGGGCACTTCCACTTATGGTCCTATAGTTTAGGGAAATTAAAATCAAAAAGATACAGCCACCCCAATGTTTGGGACGCCTCTGTTTACAAGAACCTCGTTTACCGTACAAGTTCAATATCACAGAAAGTGAAAAATGGATAAAGAACTTGTGGTACTTACGTACAATGCAGTATCACTCAGCAGTGAAATCTATGTCATCAGGCCCGTAGCAGCACAATGAGTGGATTCAGGTACGATGATTCTAACTGAAATAAGTCACACAGAAAAAGAAACATCATAAGATATCAGTAATACACGGAATGTAAACTTGGCTACACAGGAACTGAATTACAGAACAGAACAGGGTCTCAAATTTAGAAAACCAACTTATGCTTGTTTAAGGGTAAAGGTGAGTTGGGGTGCTGCATAAAACCAGAGATTGAAATGAGCACAGATAAAGTTCCTTAAGCCAAATATGGAATAGACAAGAGCTACTCCTTGCTCAACGAAATGGACTCAACACCGCATATTAAACGCCTAAGAATGTACCTGACTCTTAAGTATCTTAAAACCTATGGATTGCTATGTCTCCGAAAGAGAATCAAGCATGTGTACAGGGACATAAACGCAGCAGTGATAGGATTGGAGAGGTTCGGTGAGCAAATGAAGACCCTTTGAAGTCACATTGCATGATACCCATTCCACGGGTTTTAACTACCCAGGTTTAAGGTATTCTTCCTTCAGCTAAAACATGCATGTGGAACCTAGAGTATGATCAACCATGTGATCGGGAGACGTGTTCAAATATGTCTCAGTTTTCGTACCCTGGTACTCGGGTGCAACATTCCAGACGCTTTACTAACACTCTCCCGACTTGGAGAGTCAGTCCCTTTAACCTCCTGTTTGGCCCAGTTTGCAATTTCTGCGGAAGATGAACAGGAATAGCGAGAACCAATGAGAGACTAGCTGGAGGTGTCTGGACGGGCAAATTTAACTCTCATTTCCCACCAGGAAGAGGAAATAACCAAAGGCTCAGCGTGCCGTGCCGGAACCAGATTAGGGCCTGAAGCCATCCTGCGGTGTTGCGGCCAGCTCACAAGAAAGCGAGTTGAAGAAAGGAGCTCAGGGGCACTGTAATTCACAAACCTGCAGAGTTATAAATGACAACTATCGTCCAAAAATATACTGAAGTAAGGCTGCCAAGAGGACTTGAAAGCGGGGCAGAATTGCAGGAAACCGATTTCAGGAGGTAGACTGGAATTGCATTGAAAGCATAGGAAAAGAGGCAGAACGTCCACAATGATGCACTTGGCCAAAAAGGGCGTATGCGTTTTTTCCTGAATATATTCAGGAAAAAACGCATACGCCCTTTTTGGCCAACCAAGCAAGCTTGCAAAGGAAATCTGCACTACAATGAAGTCTCACTTCCCCCCGGTCAAAAGGGCCATCTGAAAAAAGTGTAAAATCCAGAAAGGCAGGACAGGCCATGGAGAACTGGGAGCCTTGTTATGCTGATGGGCGGGATGTAAATTGCCAACAGACACTCGGGAGAAGTGTATGGTGTTTCCTGAAACATCTAAAAAACAAAGCAACAGAGCCTAGGGCACTTCCACTTATGGTCCTATAGCTTAGGGAAATTAAAATCAAAAAGATACAGCCACCCCAATGTTTGGGACGCCTCTGTTTACAAGAACCTCGTTTACCGTACAAGTTCAATATCACAGAAAGTGAAAAATGGATAAAGAACTTGTGGTACTTACGTACAATGCAGTATCACTCAGCAGTGAAATCTATGTCATCAGGCCCGTAGCAGCACAATGAGTGGATTCAGGTACGATGATTCTAACTGAAATAAGTCACACAGAAAAAGAAACATCATAAGATATCAGTAATACACGGAATGTAAACTTGGCTACACAGGAACTGAATTACAGAACAGAACAGGGTCTCAAATTTAGAAAACCAACTTATGCTTGTTTAAGGGTAAAGGTGAGTTGGGGTGCTGCATAAAACCAGAGATTGAAATGAGCACAGATAAAGTTCCTTAAGCCAAATATGGAATAGACAAGAGCTACTCCTTGCTCAACGAAATGGACTGAACACCGCATATTAAACGCCTAAGAATGTACCTGACTCTTAAGTATCTTAAAACCTATGGATTGCTATGTCTCCGAAAGAGAATCAAGCATGTGTACAGGGACATAAACGCAGCAGTGATAGGATTGGAGAGGTTCGGTGAGCAAATGAAGACCCTTTGAAGTCATATTGCATGGTACCCATTCCACGGGTTTCAACTACCCAGGTTTAAGGTATTCTTCCTTCAGCTAAAACATGCATGTGGAACCTAGAGTATGATCAACCATGTGATCGGGAGACGTGTTCAAATATGTCTCAGTTTTCGTACCCTGGTACTCGGGTGCAACATTCCAGACGCTTTACTAACACTCTCCCGACTTGGAGAGTCAGTCCCTTTAACCTCCTGTTTGGCCCAGTTTGCAATTTCTGCGGAAGATGAACAGGAATAGCGAGAACCAATGAGAGACTAGCTGGAGGTGTCTGGACGGGCAAATTTAACTCTCATTTCCCACCAGGAAGAGGAAATAACCAAAGGCTCAGCGTGCCGTGCCGGAACCAGATTAGGGCCTGAAGCCATCCTGCGGTGTGCGGCCAGCTCACAAGAAAACGAGTTGAAGAAAGGAGCTCAGGGGCACTGTAATTCACAAACCTGCAGAGTTATAAATGACAACTATCATCCAAAAATATACTGAAGTAAGGCTGCCAAGAGGACTTGAAAGCGGGGCAGAATTGCAGGAAACCGATTTCAGGAGGTAGACTGGAATTGCATTGAAAGCATAGGAAAAGAGGCAGAACGTCCACAATGATGCACTTGGCCAAAAAGGGCGTATGCGTTTTTTCCTGAATATATTCAGGAAAAAACGCATACGCCCTTTTTGGCCAACCAAGCAAGCTTGCAAAGGAAATCTGCACTACAATGAAGTCTCACTTCCCCCCGGTCAAAAGGGCCATCTGAAAAAAGTGTAAAATCCAGAAAGGCAGGACAGGCCATGGAGAACTGGGAGCCTTGTTATGCTGATGGGCGGGATGTAAATTGCCAACAGACACTCGGGAGAAGTGTATGGTGTTTCCTGAAACGTCTAAAAAACAAAGCAACAGAGCCTAGGGCACTTCCACTTATGGTCCTATAGCTTAGGGAAATTAAAATCAAAAAGATACAGCCACCCCAATGTTTGGGACGCCTCTGTTTACAAGAACCTGGTTTACCGTACAAGTTCAATATCACAGAAAGTGAAAAATGGATAAAGAACTTGTGGTACTTACGTACAATGCAGTATCACTCAGCAGTGAAATCTATGTCATCAGGCCCGTAGCAGCACAATGAGTGGATTCAGGTACGATGATTCTAACTGAAATAAGTCACACAGAAAAAGAAACATCATAAGGTATCAGTAATACACGGAATGTAAACTTGGCTACACAGGAACTGAATTACAGAACAGAACAGGGTCTCAAATTTAGAAAACCAACTTATGCTTGTTTAAGGGTAAAGGTGAGTTGGGGTGCTGCATAAAACCAGAGATTGAAATGAGCACAGATAAAGTTCCTTAAGCCAAATATGGAATAGACAAGAGCTACTCCTTGCTCAATGAAATGGACTCAACACCGCATATTAAACGCCTAAGAATGGACCTGACTCTTAAGTATCTTAAAACCTATGGATTGCTATGTCTCCGAAAGAGAATCAAGCATGTGTACAGGGACATAAACGCAGCAGTGATAGGATTGGAGAGGTTCGGTGAGCAAATGAAGACCCTTTGAAGTCATATTGCATGGTACCCATTCCACGGGTTTCAACTACCCAGGTTTAAGGTATTCTTCCTTCAGCTAAAACATGCATGTGGAACCTAGAGTATGATCAACCATGTGATCGGGAGACGTGTTCAAATATGTCTCAGTTTTCGTACCCTGGTACTCGGGTGCAACATTCCAGACGCTTTACTAACACTCTCCCGACTTGGAGAGTCAGTCCCTTTAACCTCCTGTTTGGCCCAGTTTGCAATTTCTGCGGAAGATGAACAGGAATAGCGAGAACCAATGAGAGACTAGCTGGAGGTGTCTGGACGGGCAAATTTAACTCTCATTTCCCACCAGGAAGAGGAAATAACCAAAGGCTCAGCGTGCCGTGCCGGAACCAGATTAGGGCCTGAAGCCATCCTGCGGTGTGCGGCCAGCTCACAAGAAAACGAGTTGAAGAAAGGAGCTCAGGGACACTGTAATTCACAAACCTGCAGAGTTATAAATGACAACTATCATCCAAAAATATACTGAAGTAAGGCTGCCAAGAGGACTTGAAAGCGGGGCAGAATTGCAGGAAACCGATTTCAGGAGGTAGACTGGAATTGCATTGAAAGCATAGGAAAAGAGGCAGAACGTCCACAATAATGCACTTGGCCAAAAAGGGCGTATGCGTTTTTTCCTGAATATATTCAGGAAAAAACGCATACGCCCTTTTTGGCCAACCAAGCAAGCTTGCAAAGGAAATCTGCACTACAATGAAGTCTCACTTCCCCCCGGTCAAAAGGGCCATCTGAAAAAAGTGTAAAATCCAGAAAGGCAGGACAGGCCATGGAGAACTGGGAGCCTTGTTATGCTGATGGGCGGGATGTAAATTGCCAACAGACACTCGGGAGAAGTGTATGGTGTTTCCTGAAACGTCTAAAAAACAAAGCAACAGAGCCTAGGGCACTTCCACTTATGGTCCTATAGCTTAGGGAAATTAAAATCAAAAAGATACAGCCACCCCAATGTTTGGGACACCTCTGTTTACAAGAACCTGGTTTACCGTACAAGTTCAATATCACAGAAAGTGAAAAATGGATAAAGAACTTGTGGTACTTACGTACAATGCAGTATCACTCAGCAGTGAAATCTATGTCATCAGGCCCGTAGCAGCACAATGAGTGGATTCAGGTACGATGATTCTAACTGAAATAAGTCACACAGAAAAAGAAACATCATAAGGTATCAGTAATACACGGAATGTAAACTTGGCTACACAGGAACTGAATTACAGAACAGAACAGGGTCTCAAATTTAGAAAACCAACTTATGCTTGTTTAAGGGTAAAGGTGAGTTGGGGTGCTGCATAAAACCAGAGATTGAAATGAGCACAGATAAAGTTCCTTAAGCCAAATATGGAATAGACAAGAGCTACTCCTTGCTCAACGAAATGGACTCAACACCGCATATTAAACGCCTAAGAATGTACCTGACTCTTAAGTATCTTAAAACCTATGGATTGCTATGTCTCCGAAAGAGAATCAAGCATGTGTACAGGGACATAAACGCAGCAGTGATAGGATTGGAGAGGTTCGGTGAGCAAATGAAGACCCTTTGAAGTCATATTGCATGGTACCCATTCCACGGGTTTCAACTACCCAGGTTTAAGGTATTCTTCCTTCAGCTAAAACATGCATGTGGAACCTAGAGTATGATCAACCATGTGATCGGGAGACGTGTTCAAATATGTCTCAGTTTTCGTACCCTGGTACTCGGGTGCAACATTCCAGACGCTTTACTAACACTCTCCCGACTTGGAGAGTCAGTCCCTTTAACCTCCTGTTTGGCCCAGTTTGCAATTTCTGCGGAAGATGAACAGGAATAGCGAGAACCAATGAGAGACTAGCTGGAGGTGTCTGGACGGGCAAATTTAACTCTCATTTCCCACCAGGAAGAGGAAATAACCAAAGGCTCAGCGTGCCGTGCCGGAACCAGATTAGGGCCTGAAGCCATCCTGTGGTGTTGCGGCCAGCTCACAAGAAAGCGAGTTGAAGAAAGGAGCTCAGGGGCACTGTAATTCACAAACCTGCAGAGTTATAAATGACAACTATCGTCCAAAAATATACTGAAGTAAGGCTGCCAAGAGGACTTGAAAGCGGGGCAGAATTGCAGGAAACCGATTTCAGGAGGTAGACTGGAATTGCATTGAAAGCATAGGAAAAGAGGCAGAACGTCCACAATGATGCACTTGGCCAAAAAGGGCGTATGCGTTTTTTCCTGAATATATTCAGGAAAAAACGCATACGCCCTTTTTGGCCAACCAAGCAAGCTTGCAAAGGAAATCTGCACTACAATGAAGTCTCACTTCCCCCCCCCCCCGGTCAAAAGGGCCATCTGAAAAAAGTGTAAAATCCAGAAAGGCAGGACAGGCCATGGAGAACTGGGAGCCTTGTTATGCTGATGGGCGGGATGTAAATTGCCAACAGACACTCGGGAGAAGTGTATGGTGTTTCCTGAAACGTCTAAAAAACAAAGCAACAGAGCCTAGGGCACTTCCACTTATGGTCCTATAGCTTAGGGAAATTAAAATCCAAAAGATACAGCCACCCCAATGTTTGGGACGCCTCTGTTTACAAGAACCTTGTTTACCGTACAAGTTCAATATCACAGAAAGTGAAAAATGGATAAAGAACTTGTGGTACTTACGTACAATGCAGTATCACTCAGCAGTGAATCTATGTCATCAGGCCCGTAGCAGCACAATGAGTGGATTCAGGTACGATGATTCTAACTGAAATAAGTCACACAGAAAAAGAAACATCATAAGATATCAGTAAAACACGGAATGTAAACTTGGCTACACAGGAACTGAATTACAGAACAGAACAGGGTCTCAAATTTAGAAAACCAACTTATGCTTGTTTAAGGGTAAAGGTGAGTTGGGGTGCTGCATAAAACCAGAGATTGAAATGAGCACAGATAAAGTTCCTTAAGCCAAATATGGAATAGACAAGAGCTACTCCTTGCTCAACGAAATGGACTCAACACCGCATATTAAACGCCTAAGAATGTACCTGACTCTTAAGTATCTTAAAACCTATGGATTGCTATGTCTCCGAAAGAGAATCAAGCATGTGTACAGGGACATAAACGCAGCAGTGATAGGATTGGAGAGGTTCGGTGAGCAAATGAAGACCCTTTGAAGTCATATTGCATGGTACCCATTCCACGGGTTTCAACTACCCAGGTTTAAGGTATTCCTCCTTCAGCTAAAACATGCATGTGGAACCTAGAGTATGATCAACCATGTGATCGGGAGACGTGTTCAAATATGTCTCAGTTTTCGTACCCTGGTACTCGGGTGCAACATTCCAGATGCTTTACTAACACTCTCCCGACTTGGAGAGTCAGTCCCTTTAACCTCCTGTTTGGCCCAGTTTGCAATTTCTGCGGAAGATGAACAGGAATAGCGAGAACCAATGAGAGACTAGCTGGAGGTGTCTGGACGGGCAAATTTAACTCTCATTTCCCACCAGGAAGAGGAAATAACCAAAGGCTCAGCGTGCCGTGCCGGAACCAGATTAGGGCCTGAAGCCATCCTGCGGTGTTGCGGCCAGCTCACAAGAAAGCGAGTTGAAGAAAGGAGCTCAGGGGCACTGTAATTCACAAACCTGCAGAGTTATAAATGACAACTATCGTCCAAAAATATACTGAAGTAAGGCTGCCAAGAGGACTTGAAAGCGGGGCAGAATTGCAGGAAACCGATTTCAGGAGGTAGACTGGAATTGCATTGAAAGCATAGGAAAAGAGGCAGAACGTCCACAATGATGCACTTGGCCAAAAAGGGCGTATGCGTTTTTTCCTGAATATATTCAGGAAAAAACGCATACGCCCTTTTTGGCCAACCAAGCAAGCTTGCAAAGGAAATCTGCACTACAATGAAGTCTCACTTCCCCCCGGTCAAAAGGGCCATCTGAAAAAAGTGTAAAATCCAGAAAGGCAGGACAGGCCATGGAGAACTGGGAGCCTTGTTATGCTGATGGGCGGGATGTAAATTGCCAACAGACACTCGGGAGAAGTGTATGGTGTTTCCTGAAACGTCTAAAAAACAAAGCAACAGAGCCTAGGGCACTTCCACTTATGGTCCTATAGCTTAGGGAAATTAAAATCCAAAAGATACAGCCACCCCAATGTTTGGGACGCCTCTGTTTACAAGAACCTTGTTTACCGTACAAGTTCAATATCACAGAAAGTGAAAAATGGATAAAGAACTTGTGGTACTTACGTACAATGCAGTATCACTCAGCAGTGAATCTATGTCATCAGGCCCGTAGCAGCACAATGAGTGGATTCAGGTACGATGATTCTAACTGAAATAAGTCACACAGAAAAAGAAACATCATAAGATATCAGTAAAACACGGAATGTAAACTTGGCTACACAGGAACTGAATTACAGAACAGAACAGGGTCTCAAATTTAGAAAACCAACTTATGCTTGTTTAAGGGTAAAGGTGAGTTGGGGTGCTGCATAAAACCAGAGATTGAAATGAGCACAGATAAAGTTCCTTAAGCCAAATATGGAATAGACAAGAGCTACTCCTTGCTCAACGAAATGGACTCAACACCGCATATTAAACGCCTAAGAATGTACCTGACTCTTAAGTATCTTAAAACCTATGGATTGCTATGTCTCCGAAAGAGAATCAAGCATGTGTACAGGGACATAAACGCAGCAGTGATAGGATTGGAGAGGTTCGGTGAGCAAATGAAGACCCTTTGAAGTCATATTGCATGGTACCCATTCCACGGGTTTCAACTACCCAGGTTTAAGGTATTCCTCCTTCAGCTAAAACATGCATGTGGAACCTAGAGTATGATCAACCATGTGATCGGGAGACGTGTTCAAATATGTCTCAGTTTTCGTACCCTGGTACTCGGGTGCAACATTCCAGATGCTTTACTAACACTCTCCCGACTTGGAGAGTCAGTCCCTTTAACCTCCTGTTTGGCCCAGTTTGCAATTTCTGCGGAAGATGAACAGGAATAGCGAGAACCAATGAGAGACTAGCTGGAGGTGTCTGGACGGGCAAATTTAACTCTCATTTCCCACCAGGAAGAGGAAATAACCAAAGGCTCAGCGTGCCGTGCCGGAACCAGATTAGGGCCTGAAGCCATCCTGCGGTGTTGCGGCCAGCTCACAAGAAAGCGAGTTGAAGAAAGGAGCTCAGGGGCACTGTAATTCACAAACCTGCAGAGTTATAAATGACAACTATCGTCCAAAAATATACTGAAGTAAGGCTGCCAAGAGGACTTGAAAGCGGGGCAGAATTGCAGGAAACCGATTTCAGGAGGTAGACTGGAATTGCATTGAAAGCATAGGAAAAGAGGCAGAACGTCCACAATGATGCACTTGGCCAAAAAGGGCGTATGCGTTTTTTCCTGAATATATTCAGGAAAAAACGCATACGCCCTTTTTGGCCAACCAAGCAAGCTTGCAAAGGAAATCTGCACTACAATGAAGTCTCACTTCCCCCCGGTCAAAAGGGCCATCTGAAAAAAGTGTAAAATCCAGAAAGGCAGGACAGGCCATGGAGAACTGGGAGCCTTGTTATGCTGATGGGCGGGATGTAAATTGCCAACAGACACTCGGGAGAAGTGTATGGTGTTTCCTGAAACATCTAAAAAACAAAGCAACAGAGCCTAGGGCACTTCCACTTATGGTCCTATAGCTTAGGGAAATTAAAATCAAAAAGATACAGCCACCCCAATGTTTGGGACGCCTCTGTTTACAAGAACCTCGTTTACCGTACAAGTTCAATATCACAGAAAGTGAAAAATGGATAAAGAACTTGTGGTACTTACGTACAATGCAGTATCACTCAGCAGTGAAATCTATGTCATCAGGCCCGTAGCAGCACAATGAGTGGATTCAGGTACGATGATTCTAACTGAAATAAGTCACACAGAAAAAGAAACATCATAAGATATCAGTAATACACGGAATGTAAACTTGGCTACACAGGAACTGAATTACAGAACAGAACAGGGTCTCAAATTTAGAAAACCAACTTATGCTTGTTTAAGGGTAAAGGTGAGTTGGGGTGCTGCATAAAACCAGAGATTGAAATGAGCACAGATAAAGTTCCTTAAGCCAAATATGGAATAGACAAGAGCTACTCCTTGCTCAACGAAATGGACTCAACACCGCATATTAAACGCCTAAGAATGTACCTGACTCTTAAGTATCTTAAAACCTATGGATTGCTATGTCTCCGAAAGAGAATCAAGCATGTGTACAGGGACATAAACGCAGCAGTGATAGGATTGGAGAGGTTCGGTGAGCAAATGAAGACCCTTTGAAGTCATATTGCATGGTACCCATTCCACGGGTTTCAACTACCCAGGTTTAAGGTATTCTTCCTTCAGCTAAAACATGCATGTGGAACCTAGAGTATGATCACCCATGTGATCGGGAGACGTGTTCAAATATGTCTCAGTTTTCGTACCCTGGTACTCGGGTGCAACATTCCAGACGCTTTACTAACACTCTCCCGACTTGGAGAGTCAGTCCCTTTAACCTCCTGTTTGGCCCAGTTTGCAATTTCTGCGGAAGATGAACAGGAATAGCGAGAACCAATGAGAGACTAGCTGGAGGTGTCTGGACGGGCAAATTTAACTCTCATTTCCCACCAGGAAGAGGAAATAACCAAAGGCTCAGCGTGCCGTGCCGGAACCAGATTAGGGCCTGAAGCCATCCTGCGGTGTTGCGGCCAGCTCACAAGAAAGCAAGTTGAAGAAAGGAGCTCAGGGGCACTGTAATTCACAAACCTGCAGAGTTATAAATGACAACTATCGTCCAAAAATATACTGAAGTAAGGCTGCCAAGAGGACTTGAAAGCGGGGCAGAATTGCAGGAAACCGATTTCAGGAGGTAGACTGGAATTGCATTGAAAGCATAGGAAAAGAGGCAGAACGTCCACAATGATGCACTTGGCCAAAAAGGGCGTATGCGTTTTTTCCTGAATATATTCAGGAAAAAACACATACGCCCTTTTTGGCCAACCAAGCAAGCTTGCAAAGGAAATCTGCACTACAATGAAGTCTCACTTCCCCCCCCCCCGGTCAAAAGGGCCATCTGAAAAAAGTGTAAAATCCAGAAAGGCAGGACAGGCCATGGAGAACTGGGAGCCTTGTTATGCTGATGGGCGGGATGTAAATTGCCAACAGACACTCGGGAGAAGTGTATGGTGTTTCCTGAAACGTCTAAAAAACAAAGCAACAGAGCCTAGGGCACTTCCACTTATGGTCCTATAGCTTAGGGAAATTAAAATCAAAAAGATACAGCCACCCCAATGTTTGGGACGCCTCTGTTTACAAGAACCTCGTTTACCGTACAAGTTCAATATCACAGAAAGTGAAAAATGGATAAAGAACTTGTGGTACTTACGTACAATGCAGTATCACTCAGCAGTGAAATCTATGTCATCAGGCCCGTAGCAGCACAATGAGTGGATTCAGGTACGATGATTCTAACTGAAATAAGTCACACAGAAAAAGAAACATCATAAGATATCAGTAATACACGGAATGTAAACTTGGCTACACAGGAACTGAATTACAGAACAGAACAGGGTCTCAAATTTAGAAAACCAACTTATGCTTGTTTAAGGGTAAAGGTGAGTTGGGGTGCTGCATAAAACCAGAGATTGAAATGAGCACAGATAAAGTTCCTTAAGCCAAATATGGAATAGACAAGAGCTACTCCTTGCTCAACGAAATGGACTGAACACCGCATATTAAACGCCTAAGAATGTACCTGACTCTTAAGTATCTTAAAACCTATGGATTGCTATGTCTCCGAAAGAGAATCAAGCATGTGTACAGGGACATAAACGCAGCAGTGATAGGATTGGAGAGGTTCGGTGAGCAAATGAAGACCCTTTGAAGTCATATTGCATGGTACCCATTCCACGGGTTTCAACTACCCAGGTTTAAGGTATTCTTCCTTCAGCTAAAACATGCATGTGGAACCTAGAGTATGATCAACCATGTGATCGGGAGACGTGTTCAAATATGTCTCAGTTTTCGTACCCTGGTACTCGGGTGCAACATTCCAGACGCTTTACTAACACTCTCCCGACTTGGAGAGTCAGTCCCTTTAACCTCCTGTTTGGCCCAGTTTGCAATTTCTGCGGAAGATGAACAGGAATAGCGAGAACCAATGAGAGACTAGCTGGAGGTGTCTGGACGGGCAAATTTAACTCTCATTTCCCACCAGGAAGAGGAAATAACCAAAGGCTCAGCGTGCCGTGCCGGAACCAGATTAGGGCCTGAAGCCATCCTGTGGTGTTGCGGCCAGCTCACAAGAAAGCGAGTTGAAGAAAGGAGCTCAGGGGCACTGTAATTCACAAACCTGCAGAGTTATAAATGACAACTATCGTCCAAAAATATACTGAAGTAAGGCTGCCAAGAGGACTTGAAAGCGGGGCAGAATTGCAGGAAACCGATTTCAGGAGGTAGACTGGAATTGCATTGAAAGCATAGGAAAAGAGGCAGAACGTCCACAATGATGCACTTGGCCAAAAAGGGCGTATGCGTTTTTTCCTGAATATATTCAGGAAAAAACACATACGCCCTTTTTGGCCAACCAAGCAAGCTTGCAAAGGAAATCTGCACTACAATGAAGTCTCACTTCTCCCCCCCCCCCGGTCAAAAGGGCCATCTGAAAAAAGTGTAAAATCCAGAAAGGCAGGACAGGCCATGGAGAACTGGGAGCCTTGTTATGCTGATGGGCGGGATGTAAATTGCCAACAGACACTCGGAAGAAGTGTATGGTGTTTCCTGAAACGTCTAAAAAACAAAGCAACAGAGCCTAGGGCACTTCCACTTATGGTCCTATAGCTTAGGGAAATTAAAATCAAAAAGATACAGCCACCCCAATGTTTGGGACGCCTCTGTTTACAAGAACCTCGTTTACCGTACAAGTTCAATATCACAGAAAGTGAAAAATGGATAAAGAACTTGTGGTACTTACGTACAATGCAGTATCACTCAGCAGTGAAATCTATGTCATCAGGCCCGTAGCAGCACAATGAGTGGATTCAGGTACGATGATTCTAACTGAAATAAGTCACACAGAAAAAGAAACATCATAAGATATCAGTAATACACGGAATGTAAACTTGGCTACACAGGAACTGAATTACAGAACAGAACAGGGTCTCAAATTTAGAAAACCAACTTATGCTTGTTTAAGGGGAAAGGTGAGTTGGGGTGCTGCATAAAACCAGAGATTGAAATGAGCACAGATAAAGTTCCTTAAGCCAAATATGGAATAGACAAGAGCTACTCCTTGCTCAACGAAATGGACTCAACACCGCATATTAAACGCCTAAGAATGTACCTGACTCTTAAGTATCTTAAAACCTATGGATTGCTATGTCTCCGAAAGAGAATCAAGCATGTGTACAGGGACATAAACGCAGCAGTGATAGGATTGGAGAGGTTCGGTGAGCAAATGAAGACCCTTTGAAGTCATATTGCATGGTACCCATTCCACGGGTTTCAACTACCCAGGTTTAAGGTATTCTTCCTTCAGCTAAAACATGCATGTGGAACCTAGAGTATGATCAACCATGTGATCGGGAGACGTGTTCAAATATGTCTCAGTTTTCGTACCCTGGTACTCGGGTGCAACATTCCAGACGCTTTACTAACACTCTCCCGACTTGGAGAGTCAGTCCCTTTAACCTCCTGTTTGGCCCAGTTTGCAATTTCTGCGGAAGATGAACAGGAATAGCGAGAACCAATGAGAGACTAGCTGGAGGTGTCTGGACGGGCAAATTTAACTCTCATTTCCCACCAGGAAGAGGAAATAACCAAAGGCTCAGTGTGCCGTGCCGGAACCAGATTAGGGCCTGAAGCCATCCTGCGGTGTTGCGGCCAGCTCACAAGAAAGCGAGTTGAAGAAAGGAGCTCAGGGACACTGTAATTCACAAACCTGCAGAGTTATAAATGACAACTATCGTCCAAAAATATACTGAAGTAAGGCTGCCAAGAGGACTTGAAAGCGGGGCAGAATTGCAGGAAACCGATTTCAGGAGGTAGACTGGAATTGCATTGAAAGCATAGGAAAAGAGGCAGAACGTCCACAATGATGCACTTGGCCAAAAAGGGCGTATGCGTTTTTTCCTGAATATATTCAGGAAAAAACGCATACGCCCTTTTTGGCCAACCAAGCAAGCTTGCAAAGGAAATCTGCACTACAATGAAGTCTCACTTCCCCCCGGTCAAAAGGGCCATCTGAAAAAAGTGTAAAATCCAGAAAGGCAGGACAGGCCATGGAGAACTGGGAGCCTTGTTATGCTGATGGGCGGGATGTAAATTGCCAACAGACACTCGGGAGAAGTGTATGGTGTTTCCTGAAACGTCTAAAAAACAAAGCAACAGAGCCTAGGGCACTTCCACTTATGGTCCTATAGCTTAGGGAAATTAAAATCCAAAAGATACAGCCACCCCAATGTTTGGGACGCCTCTGTTTACAAGAACCTGGTTTACCGTACAAGTTCAATATCACAGAAAGTGAAAAATGGATAAAGAACTTGTGGTACTTACGTACAATGCAGTATCACTCAGCAGTGAAATCTATGTCATCAGGCCCGTAGCAGCACAATGAGTGGATTCAGGTACGATGATTCTAACTGAAATAAGTCACACAGAAAAAGAAACATCATAAGATATCAGTAATACACGGAATGTAAACTTGGCTACACAGGAACTGAATTACAGAACAGAACAGGGTCTCAAATTTAGAAAACCAACTTATGCTTGTTTAAGGGTAAAGGTGAGTTGGGGTGCTGCATAAAACCAGAGATTGAAATGAGCACAGATAAAGTTCCTTAAGCCAAATATGGAATAGACAAGAGCTACTCCTTGCTCAACGAAATGGACTCAACACCGCATAATAAACGCCTAAGAATGTACCTGACTCTTAAGTATCTTAAAACCTATGGATTGCTATGTCTCCGAAAGAGAATCAAGCATGTGTACAGGGACATAAACGCAGCAGTGATAGGATTGGAGAGGTTCGGTGAGCAAATGAAGACCCTTTGAAGTCATATTGCATGGTACCCATTCCACGGGTTTCAACTACCCAGGTTTAAGGTATTCTTCCTTCAGCTAAAACATGCATGTGGAACCTAGAGTATGATCACCCATGTGATCGGGAGACGTGTTCAAATATGTCTCAGTTTTCGTACCCTGGTACTCGGGTGCAACATTCCAGACGCTTTACTAACACTCTCCCGACTTGGAGAGTCAGTCCCTTTAACCTCCTGTTTGGCCCAGTTTGCAATTTCTGCGGAAGATGAACAGGAATAGCGAGAACCAATGAGAGACTAGCTGGAGGTGTCTGGACGGGCAAATTTAACTCTCATTTCCCACCAGGAAGAGGAAATAACCAAAGGCTCAGCGTGCCGTGCCGGAACCAGATTAGGGCCTGAAGCCATCCTGCGGTGTTGCGGCCAGCTCACAAGAAAGCGAGTTGAAGAAAGGAGCTCAGGGGCACTGTAATTCACAAACCTGCAGAGTTATAAATGACAACTATCGTCCAAAAATATACTGAAGTAAGGCTGCCAAGAGGACTTGAAAGCGGGGCAGAATTGCAGGAAACCGATTTCAGGAGGTAGACTGGAATTGCATTGAAAGCATAGGAAAAGAGGCAGAACGTCCACAATGATGCACTTGGCCAAAAAGGGCGTATGCGTTTTTTCCTGAATATATTCAGGAAAAAACGCATACGCCCTTTTTGGCCAACCAAGCAAGCTTGCAAAGGAAATCTGCACTACAATGAAGTCTCACTTCCCCCCGGTCAAAAGGGCCATCTGAAAAAAGTGTAAAATCCAGAAAGGCAGGACAGGCCATGGAGAACTGGGAGCCTTGTTATGCTGATGGGCGGGATGTAAATTGCCAACAGACACTCGGGAGAAGTGTATGGTGTTTCCTGAAACGTCTAAAAAACAAAGCAACAGAGCCTAGGGCACTTCCACTTATGGTCCTATAGCTTAGGGAAATTAAAATCAAAAAGATACAGCCACCCCAATGTTTGGGACGCCTCTGTTTACAAGAACCTCGTTTACCATACAAGTTCAATATCACAGAAAGTGAAAAATGGATAAAGAACTTGTGGTACTTACGTACAATGCAGTATCACTCAGCAGTGAAATCTATGTCATCAGGCCCGTAGCAGCACAATGAGTGGATTCAGGTACGATGATTCTAACTGAAATAAGTCACACAGAAAAAGAAACATCATAAGATATCAGTAATACACGGAATGTAAACTTGGCTACACAGGAACTGAATTACAGAACAGAACAGGGTCTCAAATTTAGAAAACCAACTTATGCTTGTTTAAGGGTAAAGGTGAGTTGGGGTGCTGCATAAAACCAGAGATTGAAATGAGCACAGATAAAGTTCCTTAAGCCAAATATGGAATAGACAAGAGCTACTCCTTGCTCAACGAAATGGACTCAACACCGCATATTAAACGCCTAAGAGTGTACCTGACTCTTAAGTATCTTAAAACCTATGGATTGCTATGTCTCCGAAAGAGAATCAAGCATGTGTACAGGGACATAAACGCAGCAGTGATAGGATTGGAGAGGTTCGGTGAGCAAATGAAGACCCTTTGAAGTCATATTGCATGGTACCCATTCCACGGGTTTCAACTACCCAGGTTTAAGGTATTCTTCCTTCAGCTAAAACATGCATGTGGAACCTAGAGTATGATCAACCATGTGATCGGGAGACGTGTTCAAATATGTCTCAGTTTTCGTACCCTGGTACTCGGGTGCAACATTCCAGACGCTTTACTAACACTCTCCCGACTTGGAGAGTCAGTCCCTTTAACCTCCTGTTTGGCCCAGTTTGCAATTTCTGCGGAAGATGAACAGGAATAGCGAGAACCAATGAGAGACTAGCTGGAGGTGTCTGGACGGGCAAATTTAACTCTCATTTCCCACCAGGAAGAGGAAATAACCAAAGGCTCAGCGTGCCGTGCCGGAACCAGATTAGGGCCTGAAGCCATCCTGCGGTGTTGCGGCCAGCTCACAAGAAAGCGAGTTGAAGAAAGGAGCTCAGGGGCACTGTAATTCACAAACCTGCAGAGTTATAAATGACAACTATCGTCCAAAAATATACTGAAGTAAGGCTGCCAAGAGGACTTGAAAGCGGGGCAGAATTGCAGGAAACCGATTTCAGGAGGTAGACTGGAATTGCATTGAAAGCATAGGAAAAGAGGCAGAACGTCCACAATGATGCACTTGGCCAAAAAGGGCGTATGCGTTTTTTCCTGAATATATTCAGGAAAAAACGCATACGCCCTTTTTGGCCAACCAAGCAAGCTTGCAAAGGAAATCTGCACTACAATGAAGTCTCACTTCCCCCCGGTCAAAAGGGCCATCTGAAAAAAGTGTAAAATCCAGAAAGGCAGGACAGGCCATGGAGAACTGGGAGCCTTGTTATGCTGATGGGCGGGATGTAAATTGCCAACAGACACTTGGGAGAAGTGTATGGTGTTTCCTGAAACATCTAAAAAACAAAGCAACAGAGCCTAGGGCACTTCCACTTATGGTCCTATAGCTTAGGGAAATTAAAATCAAAAAGATACAGCCACCCCAATGTTTGGGACGCCTCTGTTTACAAGAACCTGGTTTACCGTACAAGTTCAATATCACAGAAAGTGAAAAATGGATAAAGAACTTGTGGTACTTACGTACAATGCAGTATCACTCAGCAGTGAAATCTATGTCATCAGGCCCGTAGCAGCACAATGAGTGGATTCAGGTACGATGATTCTAACTGAAATAAGTCACACAGAAAAAGAAACATCATAAGATATCAGTAATACACGGAATGTAAACTTGGCTACACAGGAACTGAATTACAGAACAGAACAGGGTCTCAAATTTAGAAAACCAACTTATGCTTGTTTAAGGGGAAAGGTGAGTTGGGGTGCTGCATAAAACCAGAGATTGAAATGAGCACAGATAAAGTTCCTTAAGCCAAATATGGAATAGACAAGAGCTACTCCTTGCTCAACGAAATGGACTCAACACCGCATATTAAACGCCTAAGAGTGTACCTGACTCTTAAGTATCTTAAAACCTATGGATTGCTATGTCTCCGAAAGAGAATCAAGCATGTGTACAGGGACATAAACGCAGCAGTGATAGGATTGGAGAGGTTCGGTGAGCAAATGAAGACCCTTTGAAGTCATATTGCATGGTACCCATTCCACGGGTTTCAACTACCCAGGTTTAAGGTATTCTTCCTTCAGCTAAAACATGCATGTGGAACCTAGAGTATGATCAACCATGTGATCGGGAGACGTGTTCAAATATGTCTCAGTTTTCGTACCCTGGTACTCGGGTGCAACATTCCAGACGCTTTACTAACACTCTCCCGACTTGGAGAGTCAGTCCCTTTAACCTCCTGTTTGGCCCAGTTTGCAATTTCTGCGGAAGATGAACAGGAATAGCGAGAACCAATGAGAGACTAGCTGGAGGTGTCTGGACGGGCAAATTTAACTCTCATTTCCCACCAGGAAGAGGAAATAACCAAAGGCTCAGCGTGCCGTGCCGGAACCAGATTAGGGCCTGAAGCCATCCTGCGGTGTTGCGGCCAGCTCACAAGAAAGCGAGTTGAAGAAAGGAGCTCAGGGGCACTGTAATTCACAAACCTGCAGAGTTATAAATGACAACTATCGTCCAAAAATATACTGAAGTAAGGCTGCCAAGAGGACTTGAAAGCGGGGCAGAATTGCAGGAAACCGATTTCAGGAGGTAGACTGGAATTGCATCGAAAGCATAGGAAAAGAGGCAGAACGTCCACAATGATGCACTTGGCCAAAAAGGGCGTATGCGTTTTTTCCTGAATATATTCAGGAAAAAACGCATACGCCCTTTTTGGCCAACCAAGCAAGCTTGCAAAGGAAATCTGCACTACAATGAAGTCTCACTTCCCCCCGGTCAAAAGGGCCATCTGAAAAAAGTGTAAAATCCAGAAAGGCAGGACAGGCCATGGAGAACTGGGAGCCTTGTTATGCTGATGGACGGGATGTAAATTGCCAACAGACACTCGGGAGAAGTGTATGGTGTTTCCTGAAACATCTAAAAAACAAAGCAACAGAGCCTAGGGCACTTCCACTTATGGTCCTATAGCTTAGGGAAATTAAAATCAAAAAGATACAGCCACCCCAATGTTTGGGACGCCTCTGTTTACAAGAACCTCGTTTACCGTACAAGTTCAATATCACAGAAAGTGAAAAATGGATAAAGAACTTGTGGTACTTACGTACAATGCAGTATCACTCAGCAGTGAAATCTATGTCATCAGGCCCGTAGCAGCACAATGAGTGGATTCAGGTACGATGATTCTAACTGAAATAAGTCACACAGAAAAAGAAACATCATAAGATATCAGTAATACACGGAATGTAAACTTGGCTACACAGGAACTGAATTACAGAACAGAACAGGGTCTCAAATTTAGAAAACCAACTTATGCTTGTTTAAGGGGAAAGGTGAGTTGGGGTGCTGCATAAAACCAGAGATTGAAATGAGCACAGATAAAGTTCCTTAAGCCAAATATGGAATAGACAAGAGCTACTCCTTGCTCAACGAAATGGACTCAACACCGCATATTAAACGCCTAAGAATGTACCTGACTCTTAAGTATCTTAAAACCTATGGATTGCTATGTCTCCGAAAGAGAATCAAGCATGTGTACAGGGACGTAAACGCAGCAGTGATAGGATTGGAGAGGTTCGGTGAGCAAATGAAGACCCTTTGAAGTCATATTGCATGGTACCCATTCCACGGGTTTCAACTACCCAGGTTCAAGGTATTCTTCCTTCAGCTAAAACATGCATGTGGAACCTAGAGTATGATCAACCATGTGATCGGGAGACGTGTTCAAATATGTCTCAGTTTTCGTACCCTGGTACTCGGGTGCAACATTCCAGACGCTTTACTAACACTCTCCCGACTTGGAGAGTCAGTCCCTTTAACCTCCTGTTTGGCCCAGTTTGCAATTTCTGCGGAAGATGAACAGGAATAGCGAGAACCAATGAGAGACTAGCTGGAGGTGTCTGGACGGGCAAATTTAACTCTCATTTCCCACCAGGAAGAGGAAATAACCAAAGGCTCAGCGTGCCGTGCCGGAACCAGATTAGGGCCTGAAGCCATCCTGTGGTGTTGCGGCCAGCTCACAAGAAAACGAGTTGAAGAAAGGAGCTCAGGGGCACTGTAATTCACAAACCTGCAGAGTTATAAATGACAACTATCGTCCAAAAATATACTGAAGTAAGGCTGCCAAGAGGACTTGAAAGCGGGGCAGAATTGCAGGAAACCGATTTCAGGAGGTAGACTGGAATTGCATTGAAAGCATAGGAAAAGAGGCAGAACGTCCACAATGATGCACTTGGCCAAAAAGGGCGTATGCGTTTTTTCCTGAATATATTCAGGAAAAAACGCATACGCCCTTTTTGGCCAACCAAGCAAGCTTGCAAAGGAAATCTGCACTACAATGAAGTCTCACTTCCCCCCGGTCAAAAGGGCCATCTGAAAAAAGTGTAAAATCCAGAAAGGCAGGACAGGCCATGGAGAACTGGGAGCCTTGTTATGCTGATGGGCGGGATGTAAATTGCCAACAGACACTCGGGAGAAGTGTATGGTGTTTCCTGAAACATCTAAAAAACAAAGCAACAGAGCCTAGGGCACTTCCACTTATGGTCCTATAGCTTAGGGAAATTAAAATCAAAAAGATACAGCCACCCCAATGTTTGGGACGCCTCTGTTTACAAGAACCTCGTTTACCGTACAAGTTCAATATCACAGAAAGTGAAAAATGGATAAAGAACTTGTGGTACTTACGTACAATGCAGTATCACTCAGCAGTGAAATCTATGTCATCAGGCCCGTAGCAGCACAATGAGTGGATTCAGGTACGATGATTCTAACTGAAATAAGTCACACAGAAAAAGAAACATCATAAGATATCAGTAATACACGGAATGTAAACTTGGCTACACAGGAACTGAATTACAGAACAGAACAGGGTCTCAAATTTAGAAAACCAACTTATGCTTGTTTAAGGGGAAAGGTGAGTTGGGGTGCTGCATAAAACCAGAGATTGAAATGAGCACAGATAAAGTTCCTTAAGCCAAATATGGAATAGACAAGAGCTACTCCTTGCTCAACGAAATGGACTCAACACCGCATATTAAACGCCTAAGAATGTACCTGACTCTTAAGTATCTTAAAACCTATGGATTGCTATGTCTCCGAAAGAGAATCAAGCATGTGTACAGGGACGTAAACGCAGCAGTGATAGGATTGGAGAGGTTCGGTGAGCAAATGAAGACCCTTTGAAGTCATATTGCATGGTACCCATTCCACGGGTTTCAACTACCCAGGTTTAAGGTATTCTTCCTTCAGCTAAAACATGCATGTGGAACCTAGAGTATGATCAACCATGTGATCGGGAGACGTGTTCAAATATGTCTCAGTTTTCGTACCCTGGTACTCGGGTGCAACATTCCAGACGCTTTACTAACACTCTCCCGACTTGGAGAGTCAGTCCCTTTAACCTCCTGTTTGGCCCAGTTTGCAATTTCTGCGGAAGATGAACAGGAATAGCGAGAACCAATGAGAGACTAGCTGGAGGTGTCTGGACGGGCAAATTTAACTCTCATTTCCCACCAGGAAGAGGAAATAACCAAAGGCTCAGCGTGCCGTGCCGGAACCAGATTAGGGCCTGAAGCCATCCTGCGGTGTTGCGGCCAGCTCACAAGAAAACGAGTTGAAGAAAGGAGCTCAGGGGCACTGTAATTCACAAACCTGCAGAGTTATAAATGACAACTATCGTCCAAAAATATACTGAAGTAAGGCTGCCAAGAGGACTTGAAAGCGGGGCAGAATTGCAGGAAACCGATTTCAGGAGGTAGACTGGAATTGCATTGAAAGCATAGGAAAAGAGGCAGAACGTCCACAATGATGCACTTGGCCAAAAAGGGCGTATGCGTTTTTTCCTGAATATATTCAGGAAAAAACGCATACGCCCTTTTTGGCCAACCAAGCAAGCTTGCAAAGGAAATCTGCACTACAATGAAGTCTCACTTCCCCCCGGTCAAAAGGGCCATCTGAAAAAAGTGTAAAATCCAGAAAGGCAGGACAGGCCATGGAGAACTGGGAGCCTTGTTATGCTGATGGGCGGGATGTAAATTGCCAACAGACACTCGGGAGAAGTGTATGGTGTTTCCTGAAACATCTAAAAAACAAAGCAACAGAGCCTAGGGCACTTCCACTTATGGTCCTATAGCTTAGGGAAATTAAAATCAAAAAGATACAGCCACCCCAATGTTTGGGACGCCTCTGTTTACAAGAACCTCGTTTACGGTACAAGTTCAATATCACAGAAAGTGAAAAATGGATAAAGAACTTGTGGTACTTACGTACAATGCAGTATCACTCAGCAGTGAAATCTATGTCATCAGGCCCGTAGCAGCACAATGAGTGGATTCAGGTACGATGATTCTAACTGAAATAAGTCACACAGAAAAAGAAACATCATAAGATATCAGTAATACACGGAATGTAAACTTGGCTACACAGGAACTGAATTACAGAACAGAACAGGGTCTCAAATTTAGAAAACCAACTTATGCTTGTTTAAGGGGAAAGGTGAGTTGGGGTGCTGCATAAAACCAGAGATTGAAATGAGCACAGATAAAGTTCCTTAAGCCAAATATGGAATAGACAAGAGCTACTCCTTGCTCAACGAAATGGACTCAACACCGCATATTAAACGCCTAAGAATGTACCTGACTCTTAAGTATCTTAAAACCTATGGATTGCTATGTCTCCGAAAGAGAATCAAGCATGTGTACAGGGACATAAACGCAGCAGTGATAGGATTGGAGAGGTTCGGTGAGCAAATGAAGACCCTTTGAAGTCATATTGCATGGTACCCATTCCACGGGTTTCAACTACCCAGGTTTAAGGTATTCTTCCTTCAGCTAAAACATGCATGTGGAACCTAGAGTATGATCAACCATGTGATCGGGAGACGTGTTCAAATATGTCTCAGTTTTCGTACCCTGGTACAAGGGTGCAACATTCCAGACGCTTTACTAACACTCTCCCGACTTGGAGAGTCAGTCCCTTTAACCTCCTGTTTGGCCCAGTTTGCAATTTCTGCGGAAGATGAACAGGAATAGCGAGAACCAATGAGAGACTAGCTGGAGGTGTCTGGACGGGCAAATTTAACTCTCATTTCCCACCAGGAAGAGGAAATAACCAAAGGCTCAGCGTGCCGTGCCGGAACCAGATTAGGGCCTGAAGCCATCCTGCGGTGTTGCGGCCAGCTCACAAGAAAGCGAGTTGAAGAAAGGAGCTCAGGGGCACTGTAATTCACAAACCTGCAGAGTTATAAATGACAACTATCGTCCAAAAATATACTGAAGTAAGGCTGCCAAGAGGACTTGAAAGCGGGGCAGAATTGCAGGAAACCGATTTCAGGAGGTAGACTGGAATTGCATTGAAAGCATAGGAAAAGAGGCAGAACGTCCACAATGATGCACTTGGCCAAAAAGGGCGTATGCGTTTTTTCCTGAATATATTCAGGAAAAAACGCATACGCCCTTTTTGGCCAACCAAGCAAGCTTGCAAAGGAAATCTGCACTACAATGAAGTCTCACTTCCCCCCGGTCAAAAGGGCCATCTGAAAAAAGTGTAAAATCCAGAAAGGCAGGACAGGCCATGGAGAACTGGGAGCCTTGTTATGCTGATGGGCGGGATGTAAATTGCCAACAGACACTCGGGAGAAGTGTATGGTGTTTCCTGAAACGTCTAAAAAACAAAGCAACAGAGCCTAGGGCACTTCCACTTATGGTCCTATAGCTTAGGGAAATTAAAATCAAAAAGATACAGCCACCCCAATGTTTGGGACGCCTCTGTTTACAAGAACCTCGTTTACCATACAAGTTCAATATCACAGAAAGTGAAAAATGGATAAAGAACTTGTGGTACTTACGTACAATGCAGTATCACTCAGCAGTGAAATCTATGTCATCAGGCCCGTAGCAGCACAATGAGTGGATTCAGGTACGATGATTCTAACTGAAATAAGTCACACAGAAAAAGAAACATCATAAGATATCAGTAATACACGGAATGTAAACTTGGCTACACAGGAACTGAATTACAGAACAGAACAGGGTCTCAAATTTAGAAAACCAACTTATGCTTGTTTAAGGGTAAAGGTGAGTTGGGGTGCTGCATAAAACCAGAGATTGAAATGAGCACAGATAAAGTTCCTTAAGCCAAATATGGAATAGACAAGAGCTACTCCTTGCTCAACGAAATGGACTCAACACCGCATATTAAACGCCTAAGAGTGTACCTGACTCTTAAGTATCTTAAAACCTATGGATTGCTATGTCTCCGAAAGAGAATCAAGCATGTGTACAGGGACATAAACGCAGCAGTGATAGGATTGGAGAGGTTCGGTGAGCAAATGAAGACCCTTTGAAGTCATATTGCATGGTACCCATTCCACGGGTTTCAACTACCCAGGTTTAAGGTATTCTTCCTTCAGCTAAAACATGCATGTGGAACCTAGAGTATGATCAACCATGTGATCGGGAGACGTGTTCAAATATGTCTCAGTTTTCGTACCCTGGTACTCGGGTGCAACATTCCAGACGCTTTACTAACACTCTCCCGACTTGGAGAGTCAGTCCCTTTAACCTCCTGTTTGGCCCAGTTTGCAATTTCTGCGGAAGATGAACAGGAATAGCGAGAACCAATGAGAGACTAGCTGGAGGTGTCTGGACGGGCAAATTTAACTCTCATTTCCCACCAGGAAGAGGAAATAACCAAAGGCTCAGCGTGCCGTGCCGGAACCAGATTAGGGCCTGAAGCCATCCTGCGGTGTTGCGGCCAGCTCACAAGAAAGCGAGTTGAAGAAAGGAGCTCAGGGGCACTGTAATTCACAAACCTGCAGAGTTATAAATGACAACTATCGTCCAAAAATATACTGAAGTAAGGCTGCCAAGAGGACTTGAAAGCGGGGCAGAATTGCAGGAAACCGATTTCAGGAGGTAGACTGGAATTGCATTGAAAGCATAGGAAAAGAGGCAGAACGTCCACAATGATGCACTTGGCCAAAAAGGGCGTATGCGTTTTTTCCTGAATATATTCAGGAAAAAACGCATACGCCCTTTTTGGCCAACCAAGCAAGCTTGCAAAGGAAATCTGCACTACAATGAAGTCTCACTTCCCCCCGGTCAAAAGGGCCATCTGAAAAAAGTGTAAAATCCAGAAAGGCAGGACAGGCCATGGAGAACTGGGAGCCTTGTTATGCTGATGGGCGGGATGTAAATTGCCAACAGACACTCGGGAGAAGTGTATGGTGTTTCCTGAAACATCTAAAAAACAAAGCAACAGAGCCTAGGGCACTTCCACTTATGGTCCTATAGCTTAGGGAAATTAAAATCAAAAAGATACAGCCACCCCAATGTTTGGGACGCCTCTGTTTACAAGAACCTGGTTTACCGTACAAGTTCAATATCACAGAAAGTGAAAAATGGATAAAGAACTTGTGGTACTTACGTACAATGCAGTATCACTCAGCAGTGAAATCTATGTCATCAGGCCCGTAGCAGCACAATGAGTGGATTCAGGTACGATGATTCTAACTGAAATAAGTCACACAGAAAAAGAAACATCATAAGATATCAGTAATACACGGAATGTAAACTTGGCTACACAGGAACTGAATTACAGAACAGAACAGGGTCTCAAATTTAGAAAACCAACTTATGCTTGTTTAAGGGGAAAGGTGAGTTGGGGTGCTGCATAAAACCAGAGATTGAAATGAGCACAGATAAAGTTCCTTAAGCCAAATATGGAATAGACAAGAGCTACTCCTTGCTCAACGAAATGGACTCAACACCGCATATTAAACGCCTAAGAGTGTACCTGACTCTTAAGTATCTTAAAACCTATGGATTGCTATGTCTCCGAAAGAGAATCAAGCATGTGTACAGGGACATAAACGCAGCAGTGATAGGATTGGAGAGGTTCGGTGAGCAAATGAAGACCCTTTGAAGTCATATTGCATGGTACCCATTCCACGGGTTTCAACTACCCAGGTTTAAGGTATTCTTCCTTCAGCTAAAACATGCATGTGGAACCTAGAGTATGATCAACCATGTGATCGGGAGACGTGTTCAAATATGTCTCAGTTTTCGTACCCTGGTACTCGGGTGCAACATTCCAGACGCTTTACTAACACTCTCCCGACTTGGAGAGTCAGTCCCTTTAACCTCCTGTTTGGCCCAGTTTGCAATTTCTGCGGAAGATGAACAGGAATAGCGAGAACCAATGAGAGACTAGCTGGAGGTGTCTGGACGGGCAAATTTAACTCTCATTTCCCACCAGGAAGAGGAAATAACCAAAGGCTCAGCGTGCCGTGCCGGAACCAGATTAGGGCCTGAAGCCATCCTGCGGTGTTGCGGCCAGCTCACAAGAAAGCGAGTTGAAGAAAGGAGCTCAGGGGCACTGTAATTCACAAACCTGCAGAGTTATAAATGACAACTATCGTCCAAAAATATACTGAAGTAAGGCTGCCAAGAGGACTTGAAAGCGGGGCAGAATTGCAGGAAACCGATTTCAGGAGGTAGACTGGAATTGCATCGAAAGCATAGGAAAAGAGGCAGAACGTCCACAATGATGCACTTGGCCAAAAAGGGCGTATGCGTTTTTTCCTGAATATATTCAGGAAAAAACGCATACGCCCTTTTTGGCCAACCAAGCAAGCTTGCAAAGGAAATCTGCACTACAATGAAGTCTCACTTCCCCCCGGTCAAAAGGGCCATCTGAAAAAAGTGTAAAATCCAGAAAGGCAGGACAGGCCATGGAGAACTGGGAGCCTTGTTATGCTGATGGACGGGATGTAAATTGCCAACAGACACTCGGGAGAAGTGTATGGTGTTTCCTGAAACATCTAAAAAACAAAGCAACAGAGCCTAGGGCACTTCCACTTATGGTCCTATAGCTTAGGGAAATTAAAATCAAAAAGATACAGCCACCCCAATGTTTGGGACGCCTCTGTTTACAAGAACCTCGTTTACCGTACAAGTTCAATATCACAGAAAGTGAAAAATGGATAAAGAACTTGTGGTACTTACGTACAATGCAGTATCACTCAGCAGTGAAATCTATGTCATCAGGCCCGTAGCAGCACAATGAGTGGATTCAGGTACGATGATTCTAACTGTAATAAGTCACACAGAAAAAGAAACATCATAAGATATCAGTAATACACGGAATGTAAACTTGGCTACACAGGAACTGAATTACAGAACAGAACAGGGTCTCAAATTTAGAAAACCAACTTATGCTTGTTTAAGGGGAAAGGTGAGTTGGGGTGCTGCATAAAACCAGAGATTGAAATGAGCACAGATAAAGTTCCTTAAGCCAAATATGGAATAGACAAGAGCTACTCCTTGCTCAACGAAATGGACTCAACACCGCATATTAAACGCCTAAGAATGTACCTGACTCTTAAGTATCTTAAAACCTATGGATTGCTATGTCTCCGAAAGAGAATCAAGCATGTGTACAGGGACGTAAACGCAGCAGTGATAGGATTGGAGAGGTTCGGTGAGCAAATGAAGACCCTTTGAAGTCATATTGCATGGTACCCATTCCACGGGTTTCAACTACCCAGGTTCAAGGTATTCTTCCTTCAGCTAAAACATGCATGTGGAACCTAGAGTATGATCAACCATGTGATCGGGAGACGTGTTCAAATATGTCTCAGTTTTCGTACCCTGGTACTCGGGTGCAACATTCCAGACGCTTTACTAACACTCTCCCGACTTGGAGAGTCAGTCCCTTTAACCTCCTGTTTGGCCCAGTTTGCAATTTCTGCGGAAGATGAACAGGAATAGCGAGAACCAATGAGAGACTAGCTGGAGGTGTCTGGACGGGCAAATTTAACTCTCATTTCCCACCAGGAAGAGGAAATAACCAAAGGCTCAGCGTGCCGTGCCGGAACCAGATTAGGGCCTGAAGCCATCCTGTGGTGTTGCGGCCAGCTCACAAGAAAACGAGTTGAAGAAAGGAGCTCAGGGGCACTGTAATTCACAAACCTGCAGAGTTATAAATGACAACTATCGTCCAAAAATATACTGAAGTAAGGCTGCCAAGAGGACTTGAAAGCGGGGCAGAATTGCAGGAAACCGATTTCAGGAGGTAGACTGGAATTGCATTGAAAGCATAGGAAAAGAGGCAGAACGTCCACAATGATGCACTTGGCCAAAAAGGGCGTATGCGTTTTTTCCTGAATATATTCAGGAAAAAACGCATACGCCCTTTTTGGCCAACCAAGCAAGCTTGCAAAGGAAATCTGCACTACAATGAAGTCTCACTTCCCCCCGGTCAAAAGGGCCATCTGAAAAAAGTGTAAAATCCAGAAAGGCAGGACAGGCCATGGAGAACTGGGAGCCTTGTTATGCTGATGGGCGGGATGTAAATTGCCAACAGACACTCGGGAGAAGTGTATGGTGTTTCCTGAAACATCTAAAAAACAAAGCAACAGAGCCTAGGGCACTTCCACTTATGGTCCTATAGCTTAGGGAAATTAAAATCAAAAAGATACAGCCACCCCAATGTTTGGGACGCCTCTGTTTACAAGAACCTCGTTTACCGTACAAGTTCAATATCACAGAAAGTGAAAAATGGATAAAGAACTTGTGGTACTTACGTACAATGCAGTATCACTCAGCAGTGAAATCTATGTCATCAGGCCCGTAGCAGCACAATGAGTGGATTCAGGTACGATGATTCTAACTGAAATAAGTCACACAGAAAAAGAAACATCATAAGATATCAGTAATACACGGAATGTAAACTTGGCTACACAGGAACTGAATTACAGAACAGAACAGGGTCTCAAATTTAGAAAACCAACTTATGCTTGTTTAAGGGGAAAGGTGAGTTGGGGTGCTGCATAAAACCAGAGATTGAAATGAGCACAGATAAAGTTCCTTAAGCCAAATATGGAATAGACAAGAGCTACTCCTTGCTCAACGAAATGGACTCAACACCGCATATTAAACGCCTAAGAATGTACCTGACTCTTAAGTATCTTAAAACCTATGGATTGCTATGTCTCCGAAAGAGAATCAAGCATGTGTACAGGGACGTAAACGCAGCAGTGATAGGATTGGAGAGGTTCGGTGAGCAAATGAAGACCCTTTGAAGTCATATTGCATGGTACCCATTCCACGGGTTTCAACTACCCAGGTTTAAGGTATTCTTCCTTCAGCTAAAACATGCATGTGGAACCTAGAGTATGATCAACCATGTGATCGGGAGACGTGTTCAAATATGTCTCAGTTTTCGTACCCTGGTACTCGGGTGCAACATTCCAGACGCTTTACTAACACTCTCCCGACTTGGAGAGTCAGTCCCTTTAACCTCCTGTTTGGCCCAGTTTGCAATTTCTGCGGAAGATGAACAGGAATAGCGAGAACCAATGAGAGACTAGCTGGAGGTGTCTGGACGGGCAAATTTAACTCTCATTTCCCACCAGGAAGAGGAAATAACCAAAGGCTCAGCGTGCCGTGCCGGAACCAGATTAGGGCCTGAAGCCATCCTGCGGTGTTGCGGCCAGCTCACAAGAAAACGAGTTGAAGAAAGGAGCTCAGGGGCACTGTAATTCACAAACCTGCAGAGTTATAAATGACAACTATCGTCCAAAAATATACTGAAGTAAGGCTGCCAAGAGGACTTGAAAGCGGGGCAGAATTGCAGGAAACCGATTTCAGGAGGTAGACTGGAATTGCATTGAAAGCATAGGAAAAGAGGCAGAACGTCCACAATGATGCACTTGGCCAAAAAGGGCGTATGCGTTTTTTCCTGAATATATTCAGGAAAAAACGCATACGCCCTTTTTGGCCAACCAAGCAAGCTTGCAAAGGAAATCTGCACTACAATGAAGTCTCACTTCCCCCCGGTCAAAAGGGCCATCTGAAAAAAGTGTAAAATCCAGAAAGGCAGGACAGGCCATGGAGAAGTGGGAGCCTTGTTATGCTGATGGGCGGGATGTAAATTGCCAACAGACACTCGGGAGAAGTGTATGGTGTTTCCTGAAACATCTAAAAAACAAAGCAACAGAGCCTAGGGCACTTCCACTTATGGTCCTATAGCTTAGGGAAATTAAAATCAAAAAGATACAGCCACCCCAATGTTTGGGACGCCTCTGTTTACAAGAACCTCGTTTACGGTACAAGTTCAATATCACAGAAAGTGAAAAATGGATAAAGAACTTGTGGTACTTACGTACAATGCAGTATCACTCAGCAGTGAAATCTATGTCATCAGGCCCGTAGCAGCACAATGAGTGGATTCAGGTACGATGATTCTAACTGAAATAAGTCACACAGAAAAAGAAACATCATAAGATATCAGTAATACACGGAATGTAAACTTGGCTACACAGGAACTGAATTACAGAACAGAACAGGGTCTCAAATTTAGAAAACCAACTTATGCTTGTTTAAGGGTAAAGGTGAGTTGGGGTGCTGCATAAAACCAGAGATTGAAATGAGCACAGATAAAGTTCCTTAAGCCAAATATGGAATAGACAAGAGCTACTCCTTGCTCAACGAAATGGACTCAACACCGCATATTAAACGCCTAAGAATGTACCTGACTCTTAAGTATCTTAAAACCTATGGATTGCTATGTCTCCGAAAGAGAATCAAGCATGTGTACAGGGACATAAACGCAGCAGTGATAGGATTGGAGAGGTTCGGTGAGCAAATGAAGACCCTTTGAAGTCATATTGCATGGTACCCATTCCACGGGTTTCAACTACCCAGGTTTAAGGTATTCTTCCTTCAGCTAAAACATGCATGTGGAACCTAGAGTATGATCAACCATGTGATCGGGAGACGTGTTCAAATATGTCTCAGTTTTCGTATCCTGGTACAAGGGTGCAACATTCCAGACGCTTTACTAACACTCTCCCGACTTGGAGAGTCAGTCCCTTTAACCTCCTGTTTGGCCCAGTTTGCAATTTCTGCGGAAGATGAACAGGAATAGCGAGAACCAATGAGAGACTAGCTGGAGGTGTCTGGACGGGCAAATTTAACTCTCATTTCCCACCAGGAAGAGGAAATAACCAAAGGCTCAGCGTGCCGTGCCGGAACCAGATTAGGGCCTGAAGCCATCCTGCGGTGTTGCGGCCAGCTCACAAGAAAACGAGTTGAAGAAAGGAGCTCAGGGGCACTGTAATTCACAAACCTGCAGAGTTATAAATGACAACTATCGTCCAAAAATATACTGAAGTAAGGCTGCCAAGAGGACTTGAAAGCGGGGCAGAATTGCAGGAAACCGATTTCAGGAGGTAGACTGGAATTGCATTGAAAGCATAGGAAAAGAGGCAGAACGTCCACAATGATGCACTTGGCCAAAAAGGGCGTATGCGTTTTTTCCTGAATATATTCAGGAAAAAACGCATACGCCCTTTTTGGCCAACCAAGCAAGCTTGCAAAGGAAATCTGCACTACAATGAAGTCTCACTTCCCCCCGGTCAAAAGGGCCATCTGAAAAAAGTGTAAAGTCCAGAAAGGCAGGACAGGCCATGGAGAACTGGGAGCCTTGTTATGCTGATGGGCGGGATGTAAATTGCCAACAGACACTCGGGAGAAGTGTATGGTGTTTCCTGAAACATCTAAAAAACAAAGCAACAGAGCCTAGGGCACTTCCACTTATGGTCCTATAGCTTAGGGAAATTAAAATCAAAAAGATACAGCCACCCCAATGTTTGGGACGCCTCTGTTTACAAGAACCTCATTTACCGTACAAGTTCAATATCACAGAAAGTGAAAAATGGATAAAGAACTTGTGGTACTTACGTACAATGCAGTATCACTCAGCAGTGAAATCTATGTCATCAGGCCCGTAGCAGCACAATGAGTGGATTCAGGTACGATGATTCTAACTGAAATAAGTCACACAGAAAAAGAAACATCATAAGATATCAGTAATACACGGAATGTAAACTTGGCTACACAGGAACTGAATTACAGAACAGAACAGGGTCTCAAATTTAGAAAACCAACTTATGCTTGTTTAAGGGTAAAGGTGAGTTGGGGTGCTGCATAAAACCAGAGATTGAAATGAGCACAGATAAAGTTCCTTAAGCCAAATATGGAATAGACAAGAGCTACTCCTTGCTCAACGAAATGGACTCAACACCGCATATTAAACGCCTAAGAATGTACCTGACTAGTAAGTATCTTAAAACCTATGGATTGCTATGTCTCCGAAAGAGAATCAAGCATGTGTACAGGGACATAAACGCAGCAGTGATAGGATTGGAGAGGTTCGGTGAGCAAATGAAGACCCTTTGAAGTCATATTGCATGGTACCCATTCCACGGGTTTCAACTACCCAGGTTTAAGGTATTCTTCCTTCAGCTAAAACATGCATGTGGAACCTAGAGTATGATCAACCATGTGATCGGGAGACGTGTTCAAATATGTCTCAGTTTTCGTACCCTGGTACTCGGGTGCAACATTCCAGACGCTTTACTAACACTCTCCCGACTTGGAGAGTCAGTCCCTTTAACCTCCTGTTTGGCCCAGTTTGCAATTTCTGCGGAAGATGAACAGGAATAGCGAGAACCAATGAGAGACTAGCTGGAGGTGTCTGGACGGGCAAATTTAACTCTCATTTCCCACCAGGAAGAGGAAATAACCAAAGGCTCAGCATGCCGTGCCGGAACCAGATTAGGGCCTGAAGCCATCCTGCGGTGTTGCGGCCAGCTCACAAGAAAGCGAGTTGAAGAAAGGAGCTCAGGGGCACTGTAATTCACAAACCTGCAGAGTTATAAATGACAACTATCGTCCAAAAATATACTGAAGTAAGGCTGCCAAGAGGACTTGAAAGCGGGGCAGAATTGCAGGAAACCGATTTCAGGAGGTAGACTGGAATTGCATCGAAAGCATAGGAAAAGAGGCAGAACGTCCACAATGATGCACTTGGCCAAAAAGGGCGTATGCGTTTTTTCCTGAATATATTCAGGAAAAAACGCATACGCCCTTTTTGGCCAACCAAGCAAGCTTGCAAAGGAAATCTGCACTACAATGAAGTCTCACTTCCCCCCGGTCAAAAGGGCCATCTGAAAAAAGTGTAAAGTCCAGAAAGGCAGGACAGGCCATGGAGAACTGGGAGCCTTGTTATGCTGATGGGCGGGATGTAAATTGCCAACAGACACTCGGGAGAAGTGTATGGTGTTTCCTGAAACATCTAAAAAACAAAGCAACAGAGCCTAGGGCACTTCCACTTATGGTCCTATAGCTTAGGGAAATTAAAATCAAAAAGATACAGCCACCCCAATGTTTGGGACGCCTCTGTTTACAAGAACCTCGTTTACCGTACAAGTTCAATATCACAGAAAGTGAAAAATGGATAAAGAACTTGTGGTACTTACGTACAATGCAGTATCACTCAGCAGTGAAATCTATGTCATCAGGCCCGTAGCAGCACAATGAGTGGATTCAGGTACGATGATTCTAACTGAAATAAGTCACACAGAAAAAGAAACATCATAAGATATCAGTAATACACGGAATGTAAACTTGGCTACACAGGAACTGAATTACAGAACAAAACAGGGTCTCAAATTTAGAAAACCAACTTATGCTTGTTTAAGGGGAAAGGTGAGTTGGGGTGCTGCATAAAACCAGAGATTGAAATGAGCACAGATAAAGTTCCTTAAGCCAAATATGGAATAGACAAGAGCTACTCCTTGCTCAACGAAATGGACTCAACACCGCATATTAAACGCCTAAGAGTGTACCTGACTCTTAAGTATCTTAAAACCTATGGATTGCTATGTCTACGAAAGAGAATCAAGCATGTGTACAGGGACATAAATGCAGCAGTGATAGGATTGGAGAGGTTCGGTGAGCAAATGAAGACCCTTTGAAGTCATATTGCATGGTACCCATTCCACGGGTTTCAACTACCCAGGTTTAAGGTATTCTTCCTTCAGCTAAAACATGCATGTGGAACCTAGAGTATGATCAACCATGTGATCGGGAGACGTGTTCAAATATGTCTCAGTTTTCGTACCCTGGTACTCGGGTGCAACATTCCAGACGCTTTACTAACACTCTCCCGACTTGGAGAGTCAGTCCCTTTAACCTCCTGTTTGGCCCAGTTTGCAATTTCTGCGGAAGATGAACAGGAATAGCGAGAACCAATGAGAGACTAGCTGGAGGTGTCTGGACGGGCAAATTTAACTCTCATTTCCCACCAGGAAGAGGAAATAACCAAAGGCTCAGCATGCCGTGCCGGAACCAGATTAGGGCCTGAAGCCATCCTGCGGTGTTGCGGCCAGCTCACAAGAAAGCGAGTTGAAGAAAGGAGCTCAGGGGCACTGTAATTCACAAACCTGCAGAGTTATAAATGACAACTATCGTCCAAAAATATACTGAAGTAAGGCTGCCAAGAGGACTTGAAAGCGGGGCAGAATTGCAGGAAACCGATTTCAGGAGGTAGACTGGAATTGCATCGAAAGCATAGGAAAAGAGGCAGAACGTCCACAATGATGCACTTGGCCAAAAAGGGCGTATGCGTTTTTTCCTGAATATATTCAGGAAAAAACGCATACGCCCTTTTTGGCCAACCAAGCAAGCTTGCAAAGGAAATCTGCACTACAATGAAGTCTCACTTCCCCCCGGTCAAAAGGGCCATCTGAAAAAAGTGTAAAATCCAGAAAGGCAGGACAGGCCATGGAGAACTGGGAGCCTTGTTATGCTGATGGGCGGGATGTAAATTGCCAACAGACACTCGGGAGAAGTGTATGGTGTTTCCTGAAACATCTAAAAAACAAAGCAACAGAGCCTAGGGCACTTCCACTTATGGTCCTATAGCTTAGGGAAATTAAAATCAAAAAGATACAGCCACCCCAATGTTTGGGACGCCTCTGTTTACAAGAACCTCGTTTACGGTACAAGTTCAATATCACAGAAAGTGAAAAATGGATAAAGAACTTGTGGTACTTACGTACAATGCAGTATCACTCAGCAGTGAAATCTATGTCATCAGGCCCGTAGCAGCACAATGAGTGGATTCAGGTACGATGATTCTAACTGAAATAAGTCACACAGAAAAAGAAACATCATAAGATATCAGTAATACACGGAATGTAAACTTGGCTACACAGGAACTGAATTACAGAACAGAACAGGGTCTCAAATTTAGAAAACCAACTTATGCTTGTTTAAGGGGAAAGGTGAGTTGGGGTGCTGCATAAAACCAGAGATTGAAATGAGCACAGATAAAATTCCTTAAGCCAAATATGGAATACACAAGAGCTACTCCTTGCTCAACGAAATGGACTCAACACCGCATATTAAACGCCTAAGAGTGTACCTGACTCTTAAGTATCTTAAAACCTATGGATTGCTATGTCTCCGAAAGAGAATCAAGCATGTGTACAGGGACATAAACGCAGCAGTGATAGGATTGGAGAGGTTCGGTGAGCAAATGAAGACCCTTTGAAGTCATATTGCATGGTACCCATTCCACGGGTTTCAACTACCCAGGTTTAAGGTATTCTTCCTTCAGCTAAAACATGCATGTGGAACCTAGAGTATGATCAACCATGTGATCGGGAGACGTGTTCAAATATGTCTCAGTTTTCGTACCCTGGTACTCGGGTGCAACATTCCAGACGCTTTACTAACACTCTCCCGACTTGGAGAGTCAGTCCCTTTAACCTCCTGTTTGGCCCAGTTTGCAATTTCTGCGGAAGATGAACAGGAATAGCGAGAACCAATGAGAGACTAGCTGGAGGTGTCTGGACGGGCAAATTTAACTCTCATTTCCCACCAGGAAGAGGAAATAACCAAAGGCTCAGCGTGCCGTGCCGGAACCAGATTAGGGCCTGAAGCCATCCTGCGGTGTTGCGGCCAGCTCACAAGAAAACGAGTTGAAGAAAGGAGCTCAGGGGCACTGTAATTCACAAACCTGCAGAGTTATAAATGACAACTATCGTCCAAAAATATACTGAAGTAAGGCTGCCAAGAGGACTTGAAAGCGGGGCAGAATTGCAGGAAACCGATTTCAGGAGGTAGACTGGAATTGCATTGAAAGCATAGGAAAAGAGGCAGAACGTCCACAATGATGCACTTGGCCAAAAAGGGCGTATGCGTTTTTTCCTGAATATATTCAGGAAAAAACGCATACGCCCTTTTTGGCCAACCAAGCAAACTTGCAAAGGAAATCTGCACTACAATGAAGTCTCACTTCCCCCCGGTCAAAAGGGCCATCTGAAAAAAGTGTAAAATCCAGAAAGGCAGGACAGGCCATGGAGAACTGGGAGCCTTGTTATGCTGATGGGCGGGATGTACATTGCCAACAGACACTCGGGAGAAGTGTATGGTGTTTCCTGAAACATCTAAAAAACAAAGCAACAGAGCCTAGGGCACTTCCACTTATGGTCCTATAGCTTAGGGAAATTAAAATCAAAAAGATACAGCCACCCCAATGTTTGGGACGCCTCTGTTTACAAGAACCTCGTTTACCGTACAAGTTCAATATCACAGAAAGTGAAAAATGGATAAAGAACTTGTGGTACTTACGTACAATGCAGTATCACTCAGCAGTGAAATCTATGTCATCAGGCCGGTAGCAGCACAATGAGTGGATTCAGGTACGATGATTCTAACTGAAATAAGTCACACAGAAAAAGAAACATCATAAGATATCAGTAATACACGGAATGTAAACTTGGCTACACAGGAACTGAATTACAGAACAGAACAGGGTCTCAAATTTAGAAAACCAACTTATGCTTGTTTAAGGGGAAAGGTGAGTTGGGGTGCTGCATAAAACCAGAGATTGAAATGAGTACAGATAAAGTTCCTTAAGCCAAATATGGAATAGACAAGAGCTACTCCTTGCTCAACGAAATGGACTGAACACCGCATATTAAACGCCTAAGAATGTACCTGACTCTTAAGTATCTTAAAACCTATGGATTGCTATGTCTCCGAAAGAGAATCAAGCATGTGTACAGGGACATAAACGCAGCAGTGATAGGATTGGAGAGGTTCGGTGAGCAAATGAAGACCCTTTGAAGTCATATTGCATGGTACCCATTCCACGGGTTTCAACTACCCAGGTTTAAGGTATTCTTCCTTCAGCTAAAACATGCATGTGGAACCTAGAGTATGATCAACCATGTGATCGGGAGACGTGTTCAAATATGTCTCAGTTTTCGTACCCTGGTACTCGGGTGCAACATTTCAGACGCTTTACTAACACTCTCCCGACTTGGAGAGTCAGTCCCTTTAACCTCCTGTTTGGCCCAGTTTGCAATTTCTGCGGAAGATGAACAGGAATAGCGAGAACCAATGAGAGACTAGCTGGAGGTGTCTGGACGGGCAAATTTAACTCTCATTTCCCACCAGGAAGAGGAAATAACCAAAGGCTCAGCGTGCCGTGCCGGAACCAGATTAGGGCCTGAAGCCATCCTGCGGTGTTGCGGCCAGCTCACAAGAAAGCGAGTTGAAGAAAGGAGCTCAGGGGCACTGTAATTCACAAACCTGCAGAGTTATAAATGACAACTATCGTCCAAAAATATACTGAAGTAAGGCTGCCAAGAGGACTTGAAAGCGGGGCAGAATTGCAGGAAACCGATTTCAGGAGGTAGACTGGAATTGCATTGAAAGCATAGGAAAAGAGGCAGAACGTCCACAATGATGCACTTGGCCAAAAAGGGCGTATGCGTTTTTTCCTGAATATATTCAGGAAAAAACGCATACGCCCTTTTTGGCCAACCAAGCAAGCTTGCAAAGGAAATCTGCACTACAATGAAGTCTCACTTCCCCCCGGTCAAAAGGGCCATCTGAAAAAAGTGTAAAATCCAGAAAGGCAGGACAGGCCATGGAGAACTGGGAGCCTTGTTATGCTGATGGGCGGGATGTAAATTGCCAACAGACACTCGGGAGAAGTGTATGGTGTTTCCTGAAACATCTAAAATACAAAGCAACAGAGCCTAGGGCACTTCCACTTATGGTCCTATAGCTTAGGGAAATTAAAATCAAAAAGATACAGCCACCCCAATGTTTGGGACGCCTCTGTTTACAAGAACCTCGTTTACCGTACAAGTTCAATATCACAGAAAGTGAAAAATGGATAAAGAACTTGTGGTACTTACGTACAATGCAGTATCACTCAGCAGTGAAATCTATGTCATCAGGCCCGTAGCAGCACAATGAGTGGATTCAGGTACGATGATTCTAACTGAAATAAGTCACACAGAAAAAGAAACATCATAAGATATCAGTAATACACGGAATGTAAACTTGGCTACACAGGAACTGAATTACAGAACAGAACAGGGTCTCAAATTTAGAAAACCAACTTATGCTTGTTTAAGGGGAAAGGTGAGTTGGGGTGCTGCATAAAACCAGAGATTGAAATGAGCACAGATAAAGTTCCTTAAGCCAAATATGGAATAGACAAGAGCTACTCCTTGCTCAACGAAATGGACTCAACACCGCATATTAAACGCCTAAGAATGTACCTGGCTCTTAAGTATCTTAAAACCTATGGATTGCTATGTCTCCGAAAGAGAATCAAGCATGTGTACAGGGACATAAACGCAGCAGTGATAGGATTGGAGAGGTTCGGTGAGCAAATGAAGACCCTTTGAAGTCATATTGCATGGTACCCATTCCACGGGTTTCAACTACCCAGGTTTAAGGTATTCTTCCTTCAGCTAAAACATGCATGTGGAACCCAGAGTATGATCAACCGTGTGAACGGGAGACGTGTTCAAATATGTCTCAGTTTTCCTCCCCTGGTACTCGGGTGCAACATTCCAGACGCTTTACTAACACTCTCCCCACTTGGAGAGTCAGCGCCTTTAACCTCCTGTTTGGCCCAGTTTGCAATTTCTGCGGAAGATGAACAGGAATAGGGAGAACCAATGAGAGACTAGCTGGAGGTGTCTGGATGGGCAAATTTAACTCTCATTTCCCACCAGGAAGAGGAAATAACCAAAGGCTCAGCATGCCGTGCCGGAATCAGATTAGGGCCTGAAGCCAGCCTGCGGTGTTGCGGCCAGCTCAAAAGAAAGCGAGTTGAAGAAAGGAGTTCAGGGACACTGTAATTCACATACCTGCAGAGTTATAAATGACAGCTATCGTCCAAAAATATACTGAAGTAATGCTGCCAAGAGAACTTGAAAGCGGGGCAGAATTGCAGGAAACCGATTTCAGGAGGTAGACTGGAATTGCATCGAAAGCATAGGAAAAGAGGCAGAGCGTCCACAATGATCCACTTGGCCAAAAAGGGTGTATGCATTTTTTCCTGAATATATTCAGGAAAAAAAGCATACGCCCTTTTTGGCCAACCAAGCAAACTTGCAAAGGAAATCTGCACTACAATGAAGTCTCACTTCCCCCCGGTCAAAAGGGCCATCTGAAAAAAGTGTAAAATCCAGAAAGGCAGGACAGGCCATGGAGAACTGGGAGCCTTGTTATGCTGATGGGCGGGATGTAAATTGCCAACAGACACTCGGCAGAAGTGTATGGTGTTTCCTGACACATCTAAAAAACAAAGCAACAGAGCCTAGGGCACTTCCACTTATGGTCCTATAGCTTAGGGAAATTAAAATCAAAAAGACACAGCCACCCCAAAGTTTGGGACGCCTCTGTTTACAAGAACCTCGTTTACCGTACAAGTTCAATATCACAGAATGTGAAAAATGGATAAAGAACTTGTGGTACTTACGTACAATGCAGTATCACTCAGCAATGAAATCTATGTCATCAGGCCCGTAGCAGCATAATGAGTGGATTCAGGTATGATGATTCTAACTGAAATAAGTCACACAGAAACAGAAACATCATAAGATATCACTAATACACGGAATGTAAACTTGGCTACACAGGAACTGAATTCCAAAACAGAACAGGGTCTCAAATTTAGAAAACCAACTTATGCTTGCTTAAGGGGAAAGGTGAGTTGGGGTGCTGCATAAAACCAGAGATTGAAATGAGCACAGATAACGTTCTATAAGGCAAATATGGAATAGACAAGAGCTACTCCTTGCTCACGAAATGGACTCAACACCCCATATTCAACGCCTAGGAATATACCTGCCTAGTAAGAATCATAAAAGCAATGGATTTATATATCTCTGTAAGAGAATCAAGAGTGTGTACAGCGGCATTAAAGCAGTGAAAATCAGCTAAATCCCATATTAAAAATAAATTTCTTAAACAAAACACAATGACAGTGAAATAGAGAGCAATACTTAAGTAATTCATTCAAGGCTTCTGATGCAACCTGCATTTACCATATCTACACCCAGAGCTGGGTGACACATAAGGCTGGACACTTGGGGCTCATAAGATTGGTGAGGTTCGGTGAGCAAATGCAGACCCTTTGAAGTCATATTGCATGGTACCCATTCCATGGGTCTCAACTCTCCAGGTTTAAGAGATTCTTCCTTCAGCTAAAACATGCATGTGGAACCCAGAGTATGATCCACCGTGTGATCGAGAAACGTGTTCAAATGTGTCTCACTTTTCGTTCCCTGGTACTCGGGTGCAACATTCCAGACGCTTTACTAACACTCTCCCAACTTGGAGAGTCAGTCCCTTTAACCTCCTGTTTGGCCCAGTTTGCAATTTCTGCGGAAGATGAACAGGAATAGCGAGAACCAATGAGAGACTAGCTGGAGGTGTCTGGACGGGCAAATATAACTCTCATTTCCCACAGGTAAGAGGAATAAACCAAAGGCTCAGCATGCCGTGCCGGAACCAGATTAGGGCCTGAAGCAATCCTGCGGTGTTGTGGCCAGCTCAAAAGAAAGCGAGTTGAAGAAAGGAGCTCAGGGGCACTGTAATTCACAAACCTGCAGATTTATAAATGACAGCTATTGTCCGAAAATATACTGAAGTAGGGCTGCCAAGAGGACTTGAATGCGGGGCAGAATTGCAGGAAACCGATTTCAGGAGGAATCGGAATTGGATTGCATTTAAAACACAGGAAAAGAGGAAGAATGCCGACAATGATGCACTTGGCCAAAAAGGGCGTATGTGTTTTTTCCTGAATATATTCAGGAAAAAACTCATACGCCCTTTTTGGCCAACCAAGCAAGCTTGCAAAGGAAATCTGCACTACAATGAAGTCTCACTTCCCCCCGGTCAAAAGGGCCATCTGAAAAAAGTGTAAAATCCAGAAAGGCAGAACAGGCCACGGAGAACTGGGAGCCTTGTTATGCTGATGGGCAGGATGTAAATTCCCAACAGCAGCTCTGTAGAAGTGTATGGTGTTTCCTGAAACATCTAAAAAACAAAGCAACAGAGCCTAGGGCACTTCCACTTATGGTCCTATAGCTTAGTGAAATTAAAATCAAAAAGACACAGCCACCCCAAAATTTGGGACGGCTCTTTTTACAGGAATCTCTTCTGCGGCACAAGTTAAATATCCCAGAGAGCAAATAATGGATAAAGAAGTTGCGGTACTTATGTACAACAGAATACCACTCAGCAATGTAATCTATGTCACCAGGCCCGTACCAGCATAATGAGTGGATTGAGGCACGATGATTCTAAGTGAAATAAGTCACACAGAAAAAGAAACATCATAAGGTATCACTAATACACGGAATGTGAACTTGGCTACACATGAACTGAATTACAAAACAGAACAGGGTCTCAAATTTAGAAAACCAACTTATGCTTGCTTAAGGGGGAAGGTGAGTTGGGGTGCTGCATAAAAGCAGAGTTTGAAATTAGCACAGATACCGTTCCATAAGCCAAATATGTAATAGACAAGACCTACCCCTTGCTCAACGAAATGGATTCAACAATGAGGTATCACCTCACACCTGGTAGAATAGGCATCATAGAAAATCTACAAACAAAAAATGCTGGAAAGGGTGTGGAGAAAAGGAACCCTCTTCCACTATTGTTGGGAATATAAATTGATACAGTCATTATGGAGAACAATATGGAATTTCTTAAGAAACTAACAATAGAATTACCATATGATACAGCAATCCCAGTACTGGACATATACCCAGACAAAACCATAAATCAAAAAGAGTCATTCACCGCAATGTTCATTGCATCACTATTTACAATATCGAGGTAATGGAAGCAACCTAAATGCCCACAGACAGACGAATGCATAAAGCTGTGGTACATATATAAAATGGAATATTACTAAGCCATGAAAAGGAATGAAATTGGGTCATTTGTAGAGACGTCGATGGATCTAGAGACTGTCATACAGAGTGAAGTAAGTCAGAAAGAGAAAAACAAATCTGGTATATTCATGCATATATGTGGAACCTAGAAAAACTGTACAGATTAACCATTTTGCAAGGCATAAATAGAGCAACAGATGTAGACAACAAACGTATGGACAACAAGGGGGGAAAGCTGTTGGGGGGGTGGTGGTGGGAGGAGTTGAGAGACTGGGATTGGCATGTATACATTTATATGTATAAAATAGATAACCAATAAGAACCTGCTGTATAAAAATATAAAATAAAATTCAAAATTAAAAAGAAATAAAATTTAAAAAATAAAACAGAAAAAACAATTATTCCCTGCACATACATGTATTTATATGAATAAATTATTTCCATGCTTATATCTGTAAATACAAAAAAGAGGAATAAAATCTACCTTGAACCAAAAACGAAAAAGAGAAAAAAACACAGAACCCACCAGTTACACAGAGGAAAACCGTATCAGGGCACTTGCTCCAGTTGTAAACAATTCTGAAGTTGGTCAGTGGTGGGGAATCGTCTCCCATTCAGCCAGCAGCCCCCACGCAACAAGCGTCCTCATTGCAAAGCTGGGGCACCGTGCCGAGGCATCTGTGAGTAAACGTGAGCTGAGCCCCAGGCCAGTTGCTGCTGAACTATTCCCACCCGTCCCAGGTAAAACACCTGAATATATACAAGGACTTGAAAGCCTAGAGGAAGGGCCATAGAGCCACACGAGTGACAGCATGCCGGCCGACTTGGTGCCTGCAGGCCAGCCAGGATGGTCCTGGCCCTGGGTGCTCTTCTGGAAGATTTCCATTTCCCTGCCTGAGATACCCGTCCTGTCCCTGCCCCCACTGCTTTTTTCCTTCCTCACCTCTGCCCAGGGAGAAATTCCAGCAGCAGGTATGGGTGACACATCCTCTTCTTTAGCAGGTGGCAGCCTGGCAACTGCTGCAGAAAGTCCAGCAGAGCCCCACTCACACTGGGCCACCCACAAAGCCGTGGCCTCTCACTCCCTCCCACCAGCCCAGCCCCAAGACTGCTGACAGGGCAGAGAAAATGGCGTCAGGCACGGCTGCAGGGGCTCTTGCTGCCTGGAGTGGTATTTATATTGATCTCAACCCAGGCACACCTGGGGAGGGCTGGCCGGCACGGTAAGGCTGCCCAGGTCAGCCAATCATCACCCCTCAGGGGCTCACAGTTGCAGAAAATGGAACTTGCTGAACCGGCCAGGTCCAAGGAACAGGTGTGGGCTCCTGAGAGTCAGGATAGACAAGGGGCTGCAGCTTTGGCTTGTTTTCTAATCATTTTATCTGGCCCATGAGTGGGAGACAACTTCAAGAAAACCCTCTCCTAATGAGAGGAACCCAGGAGTCAGGGAAAGGAGGGGTGGGTGGTGGTTGGAGACAGAGGCCTGGTGCCCCGGGTGCAGTGGAAGTCTCTGGAAGACCAGGTGGAGGGAGGCCTCACGGAGTGATGCCCAGGGTCACAGACCTGTCGCAGCTGCTGTTTGTTAGTTCAAGTCCTGCTCTGAGGTGCTCTGTGTCAGCTCTGAGCGACAGGTGAGCTGGGGGTGCTCTGCAATGAGGGCTATGTGCACGGTTCCTGTGTGCCCAGCCCTGCCAGTGTACCTGCAAGGGTAGCTCTGTATCCTGGGAGGGGCCTGATCACAAGAGCCCCGTGGGCTGGGGTGGGGGTGGGGTACCTGCCCAGGTGAGCTCCATATTCTGCGATTGGTCTGACCACGAGAGCCCCATGGGCTGCTGGGGACCTGGTAAAGGATGTCAGGACAGTCAGTGAAGCCACCGAGGATATACCTCCAGTTGCTCCTAATTCCTACACCCTGCTGGTCATTCTACCAACCACCAGGACATGGTATTCTGTATTAGTCTTCAATGATGCCGTCTTTTGTATTCCATTAGTCCCAGAGTCACAAGAAATTTTGGCTTGTGAGTGGCAGGACTCAACATACAACTAAAACAATACTTCCGGGCCGTCTGGCCCCAAGGGTGCAAAAATTCCCACACCGTCTTTGGGGAAAGCTTAGCTAAAGACCTAAAAGTTCTACCTCTGGAAAAGGAAACCCTCCTTCAATATGCAGACGACATTCTGATCGCCAGCCCTACTAAGGAGGCCTCTGAACTACCAAGCCAATAAAGGATAGAAGTTGTCCAAGAAAAAGCTCAAATATCACAGACTGCGGTGACCTGCCTGGGCTTCATTCTCACACAAGGTCAGAGAAGCCCATCCCAGGAAAGGGAAGAAACCATTTTCAGCCTTACCCCTTTCTAAAACTAGAAGACAGCTTAGGGGTTCCTGGGGAGGCCAGGGTTTGCTGCTTCTGGATCCCTAACTACAGTCTACTAGCTGGGCCTCTATATGAAACACTGAAAGGAAAAGATGATGATCCTTTTGAATAGAATCCAGAAGTGGCCTTTCAAGAATGGAAAGAGCAGTCAATTCAGACCCTTGCCCTGGAACTCCCTAATTTAGCTAAACCCTTTGACCTTTACATTCCCGGTGAAAGGTGAATCGCCATTGGAGAATTAGTGCAAAAACTGGGATCACTTGAAATGGAACAATGCAAGAATGCCATCCAGGTAGGATAAACTACGGTCACTAAGGAGCTTGGCCCACTGCCACATCTGGCCAAGATACTGGCGGTATCTAAAAACCTGGAAATCAGCAGCCCAAAAGGCCACCTCCCTCCTAAGGGAAAAGGACCCCACGTGGTGATCCTAACCACCAACCATGCCCTGAAGTTGCAGGGTTCGCTCCGTGGGCACACCGACCTCGAGTGAGGAGGCCCTCCAACTCCAACATCCAGAGAGATAACCGGGGGCAACAGGGCACCATGACGACTCGTGTGAACATCACTTGACCTGGAGTTTCTCTCATAAAACAACAAGAGTGTGTCCCAAAAGAGTAGACTACTGCTTGCAGGACTTACTGCACCCAGAGGGGAGCTAATAATCTTGGCGGGGGAACAGTATACCACACTGTCACCATAGAAAAGCCTACAGACACCGTGATGATGGTGGCCAATAAGACCGGCTGGACTCCTGTTTACTTCAAAAGGCTGTTGACTCAGTAGCCATCATGGTCCTTATCACCACTGACCCTGGACTGTCTGGGAGTTGAGCGGGCAGGGCTCTGACACCTGGTGCTGTTTGTACGTTAATTCAGGGGCCTAATTGAAGAAAGCGCAGACTACTGGTCAGAGCATCTAGGCTGGCAGAAACGGTCAGCCTAAGGTGGCCGAACAAATGTGGGGCGGGGTGAAACCGGCCCCCACAGCGTCTCTGCACATCTCTTTCCTGGACCCTTAAAGGTCATTAGAATCTATAACACTTCCAATGCTGGTGCTCAGGTGGACGAGCAGGGAGGCAGGGGTCCTGGGGACAATCAACGTCACCGGGAGGCTGCTGGGGAGAAGCTCTGACCCTCGCCCCAGGGTATGAGGGCTCCCAACTCAGCACTCAGCAGTTACAGAAGAAGGGTCTGCACCCTCAGCACTCCAAGAATGAGGAACGGGACAAAAGGCAGAGGAGGGGTTTGTCCCCAGCAAAGCCCATTAAAAATCCCTGGGAGATAAAAATAGAATCTGGGCAATAAAGTCAAGTCTAACCTTTTTTATCCTTTGTGCTTTGTCTAATTTCACGTGCTCCTAGGGTCCCGCATGCAGAGGTTCCACACCCGGCACTTCAGACCAGATTTCCTAGTGCAGAATGGCTGGGTCGACACCTCAGCTCCTGGGGCCCAGTGCAGACTCCACGATATAGAGCCTGAGCTACAGCCAACCCGGCCCTCGAGAGCTCTGCCGCCTCCCTCCCTCCCACTGACTCTGACAGGATCTCTACACAGCAGCCCAGCCCACAGCCCACGGGGTAGTGCATGCTCTCACCTCTCCATTCTCTGATCAAAATATAAAGTTTCCTTTGCTTGTGAACCAAACTCAGTCTCGATCTGTTGGCCCCAATGACACTGGGCAGGGGGACACTTGTTGGGGTCCACTCTGGAGGATCAGTAACAGAAATTGAGACTATTGTAACCTCAATGAACAGATGTGTGAGCCAAACTGTAGTTAACATAGAACAGTGTATAAGGCTCGGGTAAAATAAGATGTTTCTAACACTTCCATCTGATATTTCCATCACTTTTTATAAGCAAGTTCAGTGAAAAGGTTTGTCTTATTTGTCAGGTCAATATTAGAGAAACGAAGTGATTTCTTTCCAAGGATGTACATCTAATAATCTTGGTTAAACCTTCAATCTTGTTTTAAATGCTTTTCCATTGAAAATGATACCTCTCTTTCAGCTCCCCCATTTCTGAGAAGTATAAAATCTTATAATTTATTATTACCAAAGGGGAAAGGTGGGAGGAGGGATAAATGAACAGTTTGGAATTAACACATACACACTGCTATGTATAAAATAGATCATCAACAAGGAACTACTGTATAGCACAGGGAACTACACTCAACATTTTGCAATAACCTATAAGGGGAAATAATCTGAAAAAGAATAGATATTTTTATTGACATCATCTATCAATGATAGTTAAAGTGTAGCCTAAGGGAAGCTGGTGGTGAGTGCTTCTGACCCTGAAGACTTCAATCATCTAAAGTTTGGACTCTGCCTACTTCCCAAGGCCCTTAATGAACATATGTGTAGCCGTAGCTTAAAAACTTCCCCAGTTTGGGTTTCGGGGAGACACTGATTTTGAAAAAGCCCTGGTGTTCTCCTTACATGAATGGGACTCTTCCTACTGCTAAAACATGTCTGTCACACCCAGAGGATGGTATACCGTCTGATCGGGAAGAGTTTGGAAAAGGCATCTCATCTCCTGGTGCTCGGGTTCACCCCTCCAGCGTCTTTACTAACAGTCTCCCCACTTGGAGATGTCAGCACTGTCAACATCCTGTTGTGTACAGTTTGGAATTTGTCCAGAGGATGAAGCGGAAGGATGAGGAACAATGAGAGACAAGTCCTAGGTGTTCAGACAGGCACATGTCACTCTAATTTCCAATCAGGAAGACGAATTGACCAAAGGCTAGGGTTGCCCATGGAAACAGTATAGGGCTTGAGGAAATCCCGCTGCTTTGTGGCCAGTTCCCATAAACACAAGTTGAACAATGGAACTCAGGGGCAGTAAAATTCACAAAACTGCAGAGTTGAAAATATCCATCACTGAAAAATGTCTTGAGGAAAGTCAGAGAAAAGGACTTGTAAGCAAGGGAGAATGGCAGGAAAGGGATTTGAGGAGGTAGAAAGGACTCGCCATTAAGCACAAGAAAAGGAGCTGAACATTGCCAACATTGCCAACATTGCAGTTGGCCAAAAAGGGTGTATGCGTTTTTTTCTGTATATATTCAAGAAAAGGGCATACACTTTTTTAGCCAACCAAACAGGTGGGCACTGGAAGTCAATACTACAAAAGATATCACTTCGCATCAGTCAGAAGAGCCATCCTCATAAAGCGTAAACAACAGAAATGCAGGACAGGGCAACGAGAAGAGGGAGCCCTGTGAGACTTATAGTGGAAATGTATATTGCCAACGGCCATTCTGGAGAAGTGTATTGTGTTTACTAAAGCATCTAAAAAATGAGCTACAGAGCATAGGGCACTTGCACTCATGGGCGTATATCTTGGGAAAAACAAAAATCGAGAGGACACAGGCACCCCAATGTTTACCCCCTCTCTGTTTAAAAGATCCTCGACTAGGATATAACTTAAATGTCTCTGGAGGGAAAAAATGGATAGAGATGTGGTACTTAGGTAGAGTGGAATATTATTCAGCCTGGAAATCAATGAAATATGGCCAGTTGTAACAACTCCGGAGGAGTTACGTATGATCATTCTAAGTGACAGAATTCAAAAAGAAAAAGACACATATCATAAGATATCACTTAAAGGTGGAATCCAAAATGGCTACACATGAAATAAATTACAAAACAAAAACATAGTCAAATATGTAGAAAACACGCATAAGGCTGCTAAACGGGAAAGGTGGGGAGGGGTGAGGCATCATCCAGGAGGTTGAAATTAGCAAAGATACCATTCCAAATACCAAACTGATAATCAACAAGGCCTACACGGTAGCTAAAAGAACTGCACTCAGCACACTCAAGTCACCGGAAAAGAATATATACGACTGGTAAGAATCTGAAAAAGAATTTATTGATGACTCTCTGTACGTGAATCAAGTGGATGTACAGCAGCAAGAAACAGAGCTTTGAAAATCAGCTGTAACCAATATAGTAATAAATTGAAAAAAATAAACGACAGAGAGACAGAGAAAACCTCTTACAACTTTTCCTCAGGGACGGTGATGCAACATGGATTGAACACATCTAGACCCACAGCAGGATGAGACATAAGGCTGGAAACTGTTTGCGCTAAGAGAAATGTGAGGTTGGGTGAGGAAATGCACACCCTTTAAAGTAATACTACCTGGTACCCATTCAATGGGTCCCAAATCTGCAGGTTCAAGGGATCTTCCTACAGCTAAAACATGCATGGAAAACCCAGAGGACTGTACACCATGTGATCGGGAGATGTGTCTAAAATGCACCTCATTTATCCTCTCCTGGTGCTCCTGTTCACCATTCCAGCCATGTTACTTAGAATCTCCCCACTTGGAGAATCAGCACATTTAAACTTCTGTTTCACACATTTTGCAAATTGTGAGGAGGATGAACGGGAAGAGGGGGAACCAATGAGAGAATAGTTGTAGGGGTTTGGACGGGCACATATCACTCTAATTTCCCATTAAGAATAAGAATTAAAGAAAGGCTCAGCCTGCCTCGCCGGAGCCAAAATAGGGCCTGAAGCAATCCTGCGGGTTTGAGGACAGCTCACAAAAGAGCAACTTAAAAAATGGAGCTCAGGGTCACTGCAATTCACAAACCTGCAGAGTTATAAATGAAAACTAATGTCCAAAAATATGTTGAGGTAAGGCAAAGAAGAGGATCTGAATGCAAGACAGAATTGCAAGAAACAGATTTCAAGAGATAGATTGGACTCGTCTTTAACGCACATGAAAAGCGGCAGAATTTCGACAATGATGCAGTTGGCCCAAAAGGGCGTATGCGTTTTTTCCTGATTATATCCAGGAAAAAACGCATACGCACTTTATGGGCAACGAAGCAAGTAAGCAATGCAAATGTGCACAATAAAGAAGTCTCACTTCCCACCGGTCAAAAGGGCCATCCTAAAAAAGTGTAAAATCCAGAAAGGCAGGACAGGCCATGGAGAACAGGGAGCCTTTATACGCTGATGGGCAGTGTGTGAACTGCCGAGAGCCACTCTGGAGAAGTGTATGGTGGTTCCTAAATCATCTAAAAAACAGAGCTACAGAGCATAGGACACTTCCAATCATGGGAGTATATCTAGGGAAGTCTAAAAATCAACAAGACACAAGCACACCACAGTTTAGGGCTACTCTGTTTACAAGAACCTCAACTTCAGTACACCTTAAATATCCCAGGAAAGAGAACAATGGATAAAGAAGATGTGGTACTTATGTACAATGGAATATCTCTTCACCATGAAATCAATGTAATAAGGCTAGTAGAAGGATAAAGAGTGGATTTAGGTCCGATAATACTACTTGAAATAAGTCAAACAGAAAAAGAAACATATCATAAGATATCACTTATAGAGGGAGGGTAAATATGGCTGCACAAGAAATGAATTACAGAACAGAACAGTGTCTCACATTTAGAAAACACACTTATGTCAGCTTAAGGGGAAAGGAGAGGTGGGGTGATGCATAAAACCAGAGTTTGAAATTAGCACAGATAGCGTTCAATAAACCAAATATGTATTAGACAAGATCTACACCTTGCTCAATGAACTGGCCTCAACACACCCTATACACCGCAGAGAAATATATCTGAGTAATAAGAATCTTAAAACCCATGTATGATATATCTCCATAAGGGAATCAAGTGTGTGCAGAGCGGCACAAACACAGCAGTGAAAGTGAGCTAAACCCCATTATAGAAATAAATTTTAAAAAGAAAACGCTGAAACAATGAAAGAGAGAAAAATTCTTACAAAATTCGCTCAGGGGATGTGATGCAACCTGGATTGACCACATATAAACCCACAGCTGGATAAGACATAAGGCCGGACACTTGGGGCTGAGAGGATTGGTGAGCTTTGGTGAGCAACTGCCGAAAGTTTAATGCAATACTTCATGCTACTCAGTCCAAGGGTCCCAACACTCCAGGTTGAAGGGAATCTTCCTACAGCTAAACCATGCTTGGGAAACCCAGCGACTGGTATACCATATGATCGGGAAAGGTTTCTAAAACGCACCTCATTTTTCCTCTCCTGGGGCTGCGGATCGACATTCCAGCCGCTTTACTAACAACATCCCCACATGGAGTCAATGCCTTTAAGTTCTGGTATCGCACAGTCTGCAGTTAGTGTGGAGGATGAATGGGAATAGGGGGAACCAGTGAGAAACAAGCTGTAGCGGTTTCAATGGGCACATGTCACTCTAATGCCACATCAGTAAGAAGAATTAACCAAAGGCACAGCAAGGTGCCCCAGAAGAAAAATAGGGCTTCAAGGAATCCTGTGGTTATGGGGCAAGACCACAAAAATAAGAGCTGAAAAGTGGGGCTAAGGGCCACCGCAATTCAAAAACCTGCAGAGTTATAAAGGCCAACTATTTTCAAAAAATATATTGAGGTAAGGCTATGAAGAGACATTGAAAGCAAGGCAGAATTGCAGGAAACCGATTTCAGGAGGTAGACTGGAATTGCATTGAAAACATATGAAGAGAGTCAGAACCTCGACAATGATGCACTTGGCCAAAAAGGGCGTATGTGTTTTTTCCTGAATATATTCAGGAAAAAACGCATACACACTTTTTGGCCAACCAAGCAAGCTTGCAAAGGAAATGTGCACTACAATGAAGTCTCACTTCCACCTGGTCAAAAGGGCCATCTGAAAAAAGTGTAAAATCCATAAAGGCACGACAGGGCATGGAGAACTGGGAGCCTTCTTATGCTGATGGGCGGGATGTAAATTGCCAGGAGCCACTTGGGAGACGTGTATGGTGTTTCCTGAAACATCTAAAAAACAAAGCAACAGAGCCTAGGGCACTTCCAATTATGGTCCTATAGCTTAGGGAAATTAAAATCAAAAAGACACAGCCACCCCAAAATTTGGGACGCCTCTGTTTACCACAACCTCCTTTACAGTACAAGTTCAATATCACAGAAAGTGAAAAATGGATAAATAAGTTGTGGAACTCACGTACAATGCAGTATCACTCAGCAATGAAATCTATGTCATCAGGCCTGTAGCAGCATAATGAGTGGAGTTAGCTACGATGATTCTAACTGAAATAAGTCACACAGAAAAAGAAACATCATAAGATATCACTAACACACGGAATGTAAACTTGGCTACACAAGAACTGAATTACAGAACAGAACAGGGTCTCAAATTGAGAAAACCAACTTATGCTTGCTTAAGGGGAAAGTTGAGTTGGGGTGCTGCATAAAACCAGAGATTGAAATGAGCACAGATAAAGTTCCTTAAGCCAAATATGGAATAGACAAGAGCTACTCCTTGCTCAACGAAATGGACTCAACACCGCATATTAAACGCCTAAGAATGTACCTGACTAGTAAGTATCTTAAAACCTATGGATTGCTATGTCTCCGAAAGAGAATCAAGCATGTGTACAGGGGCATAAACGCAGCAGTGATAGGATTGGAGAGGTTCGGTGAGCAAATGAAGACCCTTTGAAGTCATATTGCCTGGTACCCATTCCACGGGTCTCAACTCTCCAGGTTTAAGGTATTCTTCCTTCAGCTAAAACATGCATGTGGAACCCAGAGTATGATCAACCGTGTGAACGGGAGACGTGTTCAAATATGTCTCAGTTTTCATACCCTGGTACAAGGGTGCAACATTCCAGAAGCTTTACTAACACTCTCCCCACTTGGAGAGTCAGTCCCTTTAACCTCCTGTTTGGCCCAGTTTGCAATTTCTGCGGAAGATGAACAGGAATAGGGAGAACCAATGAGAGACTAGCTGGAGGTGTCTGGACGGGCAAATTTAACTCTCGTTTCCCACCAGGAAGAGGAATTAACCAAAGGCTCAGCGTGCCGTGCCAGAACCAGATTAGGGACTGAAGCCATCCTGCGGTGTTGCGGCCAGGTCACAAGAAAGCGAGTTGAAGAAAGGAGCTCAGGGGCACTGTAATTCACAAACCTGCTGAGTTATAAATGACAGCTATCGTCCAAAAATATACTGAAGTAAGGCTGCCAAGAGGAGTTTAAAGCGGGGCAGAATTGCAGGAAATCGATTTCAGGAGGTAGACTGGAATTGCATTGAAAGCATAGGAAAAGAGGCAGAACGTCCACAATGATGCACTTGGCCAAAAAGGGCGTATGCGTTTTTTCCTGAATATATTCAGGAAAAAACCATACGCCCTTTTTGGCCAACCAAGCAAGCTTGCAAAGGAAATCTGCACTACAATGAAGTCTCACTTCCCCCCGGTCAAAAGGGCCATCTGAAAAAAGTGTAAAATCCAGAAAGGCAGGACAGGCCATGGAGAACTGGGAGCCTTGTTATGCTGATGGGCGGGATGTAAATTGCCAACAGACACTCGGGAGAAGTGTATGGTGTTTCCTGAAACATCTAAAAAACAAAGCAACAGAGCCTAGGGCACTTCCACTTATGGTCCTATAGCTTAGGGAAATTAAAATCAAAAAGACACAGCCACCCCAAAGTTTGGGACGGCTCTGTTTACAACAATCTCGTTTACAGTACAAGTTCAATATCACAGAAAGTGAAAAATAGATAAAGAAGTTTGTGTACTCATGTACAATGCAATATCACTCAGCAATGAAATCTATGTCACCAGGCCCTTAGCAGCACAATGAGTGGATTCGGGTATGGTGATTCTAACTGAAATAAGTCACACAGAAAAAGAAACATCAATAAATATCACTAATACATGGAATGTAAACTTGGCTACAGAGGAACTGAATTCCAAAACACAACAGGGTCTCAAAATTAGAAAACCAACTTATGCTTGCTTAAGGGGAAAGTTGAGTTGGGGTGCTGCATAAAACCAGAGATTGTAATGAGCACAGATAAAGTTCCTTAAGCCAAATATGGAATAGACAAGAGCTACTCCTTGCTCAACGAAATGACTCAACACCCCATATTAAACAACTAAGAATGTACCTGACTAGTAAGTATCTTAAAACCTATGGATTGCTATGTCTCCAAAAGAGAATCAAGCGTGTGTACAGGGGAATAAACGCAGCAGTGATAGGATTAGAGAGTTTCGGTGAGCAAATGAAGACCCTTTGAAGTCATATTGCATGGTACCCATTCCAAGGGTCTCAACTCTCCAGGTTTAAGGTATTCTTCCTTCAGCTAAAACATGCATGTGGAACCCAGAATATGATGAACCGTGTGATAGGGAGACGTGTTCCAATATGTCTCAGTTTTCGTCCCCTGGTACTCGGGTGCAACATTCCCGATGCTTTACTAACACTCTCCCCACTTGGAGAGTCAGCGCCTTTAACCTCCTGTTTGGCCCAGTTTGCAATTTCTGCGGAAGATGAACAGGAATAGCGAGAACCAATGAGAGACTAGCTGGAGGTGTCTGGACGGGCAAATTTAACTCTCATTTCCCACCAGGAAGAGGAAATAACCAAAGGCTCAGCGTGCCGTGCCGGAACCAGATTAGGGCCTGAAGCCATCCTGTGGTGTTGCGGCCAGCTCACAAGAAAGCGAGTTGAAGAAAGGAGCTCAGGGGAACTGTAATTCACAAACCTGCAGAGTTATAAATGACAACTATCGTCCAAAAATATACTGAAGTAAGGCTGCCAAGAGGACTTGAAAGCGGGGCAGAATTGCAGGAAACCGATTTCAGGAAGTAGCCTGGAATTGCATTGAAAGCATAGGAAAAGAGGCAGAACGTCCACAATGATGCACTTGGCCAAAAAGGGCGTATGCGTTTTTTCCTGAATATATTCAGGAAAAAACGCATACGCCCTTTTTGGCCAACCAAGCAAGCTTGCAAAGGAACTCTGCACTACAATGAAGTCTCACTTCCCCCTGGTCAAAAGGGCCATCTGAAAAAAGTGTAAAATCCAGAAAGGCAGGACAGGCCATGGAGAACTGGTAGCCTTGTTATGCTGATGGGCGGGATGTAAATTGCCAACAGACACTCGGGAGAAGTGTATGGTGTTTCCTGAAACATCTAAAAAACAAAGCAACAGAGCCTAGGGCACTTCCACTTATGGTCCTATAGCTTAGGGAAATTAAAATCCAAAAGACACAGCCACCCCAAAGTTTGGGACGGCTCTGTTTAAAACAACATCATTTACAGCACAAGTTCAATATCACAGAAAGTGAAAAATGGATAAAGAAGTTTGGGTACTCAAGTACAATGCAATATCACTCAGCAATGAAATCTATGTCATCAGGCCCTTAGCAGCACAATGAGTGGATTCGGGTATGGTGATTCTAACTGAAATAAGTCACACAGAAAAAGAAACCTCAATAAATATCACTAATACATGGAATGTAAACTTGGCTACAGAGGAACTGAATTACAAAACAGAACAGGGTCTCAAATTGAGAAAACCAACTTATGCTTGCGTAAGGGGAAATGTGAGTTAGGGTGCTGCATAAAACCAAGATTGAAATGAGCACAGATAAAGTTCCTTAAGCCAAATATGGAATAGACAAGAGCTACTCCTTGCTCAACGAAATGACTCAACACCCCATATTAAACAACTAAGAATGTACCTGACTAGTAAGTATCTTAAAACCTATGGATTGCTATTTCTCCAAAAGAGAATCAAGCGTGTGTACAGGGGCATAAACGCAGCAGTGATAGGACTGGAGAGGTTCGGTGAGCAAATGAAGACCCTTTGAGTCATATTGCATGGTACCCATTCCAAGGGTCTCAACTCTCCAGGTTTAAGGTATTCTTCCTTCAGCTAAAACATGCATGTGGAACCCAGAATATGATCAACCATGTGATACGGAGACTTGTTCAAATATGTCTCAGTTTTCGTCCCCTGGTACTCGGGTGCAACATTCCCGATGCTTTACTAACACTCTCCCCACTTGGAGAGTCAGTGGCTTTAACCTCCTGTTTGGCCCAGTTTGCAATTTCTGCGGAAGATGAACAGGAATAGCGAGAACCAATGAGAGACTAGCTGGAGGTGTCTGGACGGGCAAAGTTAACTCTCATTTCCCACCAGGAAGAGGAATTAACCAAAGGCTCAGCGTGCCGTGCCGGAACCAGATTAGGGCCTGAAGCCATCCTGCGGTGTTGCGGCCAGCTCACAAGAAAGCGAGTTGAAGAAAGGAGCTCAGGGCACTGTAATTCACAAACCTGCAGAGTTATAAATGACAACTATCGTCCAAAAATATACTGAAGTAAGGCTGCCAAGAGGACTTGAAAGCGGGGCAGAATTGCAGGAAACCAATTTCAGGAGGTAGACTGGAATTGCATCGAAAGCATAGGAAAAGAGGCAGAACGTCCACAATGATGCACTTGGCCAAAAAGGGCGTATGCGTTTTTTCCTGAATATATTCAGGAAAAAACGCATACGCCCTTTTTGGCCAACCAAGCAAGCTTGCAAAGGAAATCTGCACTACAATGAAGTCTCACTTCCCCCCGGTCAAAAGGGCCATCTGAAAAAAGTGTAAAATCCAGAAAGGCAGGACAGGCCATGGAGAACTGGGAGCCTTGTTATGCTGATGGGCGGGATGTAAATTGCCAACAGACACTCGGGAGAAGTGTATGGTGTTTCCTGAAACATCTAAAAAACAAAGCAACAGAGCCTAGGGCACTTCCACTTATGGTCCTATAGCTTAGGGAAATTAAAATAAAAAAGATACAGCCACCCCAATGTTTGGGACGCCTCTGTTTACAAGAACCTCGTTTACCGTACAAGTTCAATATCACAGAAAGTGAAAAATGGATAAAGAACTTGTGGTACTTACGTACAATGCAGTATCACTCAGCAGTGAAATCTATGTCATCAGGCCCGTAGCAGCACAATGAGTGGATTCAGGTATGATGATTCTAACTGAAATAAGTCACACAGAAAAAGAAACATCATAAGATATCAGTAATACACGGAATGTAAACTTGGCTACACAGGAACTGAATTACAGAACAGAACAGGGTCTCAAATTTAGAAAACCAACTTATGCTTGTTTAAGGGTAAAGGTGAGTTGGGGTGCTGCATAAAACCAGAGATTGAAATGAGCACAGATAAAGTTCCTTAAGCCAAATATGGAATAGACAAGAGCTACTCCTTGCTCAACGAAATGGACTCAACACCCCATATTAAACGCCTAAGAATGTACCTGACTCTTAAGTATCTTAAAACCTATGGATTGCTATGTCTCCGAAAGAGAATCAAGCATGTGTACAGGGACATAAACGCAGCAGTGATAGGATTGGAGAGGTTCGGTGAGCAAATGAAGACCCTTTGAAATCATATTGCATGGTACCCATTCCACGGGTTTCAACTACCCAGGTTTAAGGTATTCTTCCTTCAGCTAAAACATGCATGTGGAACCTAGAGTATGATCAACCATGTGATCGGGAGACGTGTTCAAATATGTCTCAGTTTTCATACCCTGGTACTCGGGTGCAACATTCCAGACGCTTTACTAACACTCTCCCGACTTGGAGAGTCAGTCCCTTTAACCTCCTGTTTGGCCCAGTTTGCAATTTCTGCGGAAGATGAACAGGAATAGCGAGAACCAATGAGAGACTAGCTGGAGGTGTCTGGACGGGCAAATTTAACTCTCATTTCCCACCAGGAAGAGGAAATAACCAAAGGCTCAGCGTGCCGTGCCGGAACCAGATTAGGGCCTGAAGCCATCCTGCGGTGTTGCGGCCAGCTCACAAGAAAGCGAGTTGAAGAAAGGAGCTCAGGGCACTGTAATTCACAAACCTGCAGAGTTATTGATGACAACTATCGTCCAAAAATATACTGAAGTAAGGCTGCCAAGAGGACTTGAAAGCGGGGCAGAATTGCAGGAAACCGATTTCAGGAGGTAGACTGGAATTGCATCGAAAGCATAGGAAAAGAGGCAGAACGTCCACAATGATGCACTTGGCCAAAAAGGGCGTATGCGTTTTTTCCTGAATATATTCAGGAAAAAACGCATACGCCCTTTTTGGCCAACCAAGCAAGCTTGCAAAGGAAATCTGCACTACAATGAAGTCTCACTTCCCCCCGGTCAAAAGGGCCATCTGAAAAAAGTGTAAAATCCAGAAAGGCAGGACAGGCCATGGAGAACTGGGAGCCTTGTTATGCTGATGGGCGGGATGAACATTGCCAACAGACACTCGGGAGAAGTGTATGGTGTTTCCTGAAACATCTAAAAAACAAAGCAACAGAGCCTAGGGCACTTCCACTTATGGTCCTATAGCTTAGGGAAATTAAAATCAAAAAGATACAGCCACCCCAATGTTTGGGACGCCTCTGTTTACAAGAACCTCGTTTACCGTACAAGTTCAATATCACAGAAAGTGAAAAATGGATAAAGAACTTGTGGTACTTACGTACAATGCAGTATCACTCAGCAGTGAAATCTATGTCATCAGGCCCGTAGCAGCACAATGAGTGGATTCAGGTATGATGATTCTAACTGAAATAAGTCACACAGAAAAAGAAACATCATAAGATATCAGTAATACACGGAATGTAAACTTGGCTACACAGGAACTGAATTACAGAACAGAACAGGGTCTCAAATTTAGAAAACCAACTTATGCTTGTTTAAGGGGAAAGGTGAGTTGGGGTGCTGCATAAAACCAGAGATTGAAATGAGCACAGATAAAGTTCCTTAAGCCAAATATGGAATAGACAAGAGCTACTCCTTGCTCAACGAAATGGACTCAACACCCCATATTAAACGCCTAAGAATGTACCTGACTCTTAAGTATCTTAAAACCTATGGATTGCTATGTCTCCGAAAGAGAATCAAGCATGTGTACAGGGACATAAACGCAGCAGTGATAGGATTGGAGAGGTTCGGTGAGCAAATGAAGACCCTTTGAAGTCATATTGCATGGTACCCATTCCACGGGTTTCAACTACCCAGGTTTAAGGTATTCTTCCTTCAGCTAAAATATGCATGTGGAACCTAGAGTATGATCAACCATGTGATCGGGAGACGTGTTCAAATATGTCTCAGTTTTCATACCCTGGTACTCGGGTGCAACATTCCAGACGCTTTACTAACACTCTCCCGACTTGGAGAGTCAGTCCCTTTAACCTCCTGTTTGGCCCAGTTTGCAATTTCTGCGGAAGATGAACAGGAATAGCGAGAACCAATGAGAGACTAGCTGGAGGTGTCTGGACGGGCAAATTTAACTCTCATTTCCCACCAGGAAGAGGAAATAACCAAAGGCTCAGCGTGCCGTGCCGGAACCAGATTAGGGCCTGAAGCCATCCTGCGGTGTTGCGGCCAGCTCACAAGAAAGCGAGTTGAAGAAAGGAGCTCAGGGCACTGTAATTCACAAACCTGCAGAGTTATAAATGACAACTATCGTCCAAAAATATACTGAAGTAAGGCTGCCAAGAGGACTTGAAAGCGGGGCAGAATTGCAGGAAACCGATTTCAGGAGGTAGACTGGAATTGCATCGAAAGCATAGGAAAAGAGGCAGAACGTCCACAATGATGCACTTGGCCAAAAAGGGCGTATGCGTTTTTTCCTGAATATATTCAGGAAAAAACGCATACGCCCTTTTTGGCCAACCAAGCAAGCTTGCAAAGGAAATCTGCACTACAATGAAGTCTCACTTCCCCCCGGTCAAAAGGGCCATCTGAAAAAAGTGTAAAATCCAGAAAGGCCGGACAGGCCATGGAGAACTGGGAGCCTTGTTATGCTGATGGGCGGGATGTAAATTGCCAACAGACACTCGGGAGAAGTGTATGGTGTTTCCTGAAACATCTAAAAAACAAAGCAACAGAGCCTAGGGCACTTCCACTTATGGTCCTATAGCTTAGGGAAATTAAAATCAAAAAGATACAGCCACCCCAATGTTTGGGACGCCTCTGTTTACAAGAACCTCGTTTACCGTACAAGTTCAATATCACAGAAAGTGAAAAATGGATAAAGAACTTGTGGTACTTACGTACAATGCAGTATCACTCAGCAGTGAAATCTATGTCATCAGGTCCGTAGCAGCACAATGAGTGGATTCAGGTACGATGATTCTAACTGAAATAAGTCACACAGAAAAAGAAACATCATAAGATATCAGTAATACACGGAATGTAAACTTGGCTACACAGGAACTGAATTACAGAACAGAACAGGGTCTCAAATTTAGAAAACCAACTTATGCTTGTTTAAGGGTAAAGGTGAGTTGGGGTGCTGCATAAAACCAGAGATTGAAATGAGCACAGATAAAGTTCCTTAAGCCAAATATGGAATAGACAAGAGCTACTCCTTGCTCAACGAAATGGACTCAACACTGCATATTAAACGCCTAAGAATGTACCTGACTCTTAAGTATCTTAGAACCTATGGATTGCTATGTCTCCAAAAGAGAATCAAGCATGTGTACAGGGACATAAACGCAGCAGTGATAGGATTGGAGAGGTTCGGTGAGCAAATGAAGACCCTTTGAAGTCATATTGCATGGTACCCATTCCACGGGTTTCAACTACCCAGGTTTAAGGTATTCTTCCTTCAGCTAAAACATGCATGTGGAACCTAGAGTATGATCAACCATGTGATCGGGAGACGTGTTCAAATATGTCTCAGTTTTCGTACCCTGGTACTCGGGTGCAACATTCCAGACGCTTTACTAACACTCTCCCGACTTGGAGAGTCAGTCCCTTTAACCTCCTGTTTGGCCCAGTTTGCAATTTCTGCGGAAGATGAACAGGAATAGCGAGAACCAATGAGAGACTAGCTGGAGGTGTCTGGACGGGCAAATTTAACTCTCATTTCCCACCAGGAAGAGGAAATAACCAAAGGCTCAGCGTGCCGTGCCGGAACCAGATTAGGGCCTGAAGCCATCCTGCGGTGTTGCGGCCAGCTCACAAGAAAAGGAGTTGAAGAAAGGAGCTCAGGGGCACTGTAATTCACAAACCTGCAGAGTTATAAATGACAGCTATCGTCCAAAAATATACTGAAGTAAGCCTGCCAAGAGGACTTGAAAGCGGGGCAGAATTGCAGGAAACCGATTTCAGGAGGTAGACTGGAATTGCATTGAAAGCATAGGAAAAGAGGCAGAACGTCCACAATGATGCACTTGGCCAAAAAGGGCGTATGCGTTTTTTCCTGAATATATTCAGGAAAAAACGCATACGCCCTTTTTGGCCAACCAAGCAAGCTTGCAAAGGAAATCTGCACTACAATGAAGTCTCACTTCCCCCCGGTCAAAAGGGCCATCTGAAAAAAGTGTAAAATCCAGAAAGGCAGGACAGGCCATGGAGAACTGGGAGCCTTGTTATGCTGATGGGCGGGATGTAAATTGCCAACAGACACTCGGGAGAAGTGTATGGTGTTTCCTGAAACATCTAAAAAACAAAGCAACAGAGCCTAGGGCACTTCCACTTATGGTCCTATAGCTTAGGGAAATTAAAATCAAAAAGATACAGCCACCCCAATGTTTGGGACGCCTCTGTTTACAAGAACCTCGTTTACCGTACAAGTTCAATATCACAGAAAGTGAAAAATGGATAAAGAACTTGTGGTACTTACGTACAATGCAGTATCACTCAGCAGTGAAATCTATGTCATCAGGCCCGTAGCAGCACAATGAGTGGATTCAGGTACGATGATTCTAACTGAAATAACTCACACAGAAAAAGAAACATCATAAGATATCAGTAATACACGGAATGTAAACTTGGCTACACAGGAACTGAATTACAGAACAGAACAGGGTCTCAAATTTAGAAAACCAACTTATGCTTGTTTAAGGGTAAAGGTGAGTTGGGGTGCTGCATAAAACCAGAGATTGAAATGAGCACAGATAAAGTTCCTTAAGCCAAATATGGAATAGACAAGAGCTACTCCTTGCTCAACGAAATGGACTCAACACCGCATATTAAACGCCTAAGAATGTACCTGACTCTTAAGTATCTTAAAACCTATGGATTGCTATGTCTCCGAAAGAGAATCAAGCATGTGTACAGGGACATAAACGCAGCAGTGATAGGATTGGAGAGGTTCGGTGAGCAAATGAAGACCCTTTGAAGTCACATTGCATGATACCCATTCCACGGGTTTTAACTACCCAGGTTTAAGGTATTCTTCCTTCAGCTAAAACATGCATGTGGAACCTAGAGTATGATCAACCATGTGATCGGGAGACGTGTTCAAATATGTCTCAGTTTTCGTACCCTGGTACTCGGGTGCAACATTCCAGACGCTTTACTAACACTCTCCCGACTTGGAGAGTAAGTCCCTTTAACCTCCTGTTTGGCCCAGTTTGCAATTTCTGCAGAAGATGAACAGGAATAGCGAGAACCAATGAGAGACTAGCTGGAGGTGTCTGGACGGGCAAATTTAACTCTCATTTCCCACCAGGAAGAGGAAATAACCAAAGGCTCAGCGTGCCGTGCCGGAACCAGATTAGGGCCTGAAGCCATCCTGCGGTGTTGCGGCCAGCTCACAAGAAAGCGAGTTGAAGAAAGGAGCTCAGGGGCACTGTTATTCACAAACCTGCAGAGTTATAAATGACAACTATCGTCCAAAAATATACTGAAGTAAGGCTGCCAAGAGGACTTGAAAGCGGGGCAGAATTGCAGGAAACCGATTTCAGGAGGTAGACTGGAATTGCATTGAAAGCATAGGAAAAGAGGCAGAACGTCCACAATGATGCACTTGGCCAAAAAGGGCGTATGCGTTTTTTCCTGAATATATTCAGGAAAAAACGCATACGCCCTTTTTGGCCAACCAAGCAAGCTTGCAAAGGAAATCTGCACTACAATGAAGTCTCACTTCCCCCCGGTCAAAAGGGCCATCTGAAAAAAGTGTAAAATCCAGAAAGGCAGGACAGGCCATGGAGAACTGGGAGCCTTGTTATGCTGATGGGCGGGATGTACATTGCCAACAGACACTCGGGAGAAGTGTATGGTGTTTCCTGAAACGTCTAAAAAACAAAGCAAGAGAGCCTAGGGCACTTCCACTTATGGTCCTATAGCTTAGGGAAATTAAAATCCAAAAGATACAGCCACCCCAATGTTTGGGACGCCTCTGTTTACAAGAACCTCCTTTACCGTACAAGTTCAATATCACAGAAAGTGAAAAATGGATAAAGAACTTGTGGTACTTACGTACAATGCAGTATCACTCAGCAGTGAAATCTATGTCATCTGGCCCGTAGCAGCACAATGAGTGGATTCAGGTACGATGATTCTAACTGAAATAAGTCACACAGAAAAAGAAACATCATAAGATATCAGTAATACACGGAATGTAAACTTGGCTACACAGGAACTGAATTACAGAACAGAACAGGGTCTCAAATTTAGAAAACCAACTTATGCTTGTTTAAGGGGAAAGGTGAGTTGGGGTGCTGCATAAAACCAGAGATTGAAATGAGCACAGATAAAGTTCCTTAAGCCAAATATGGAATAGACAAGAGCTACTCCTTGCTCAACGAAATGGACTCAACACCGCATATTAAACGCCTAAGAATGTACCTGACTCTTAAGTATCTTAAAACCTATGGATTGCTATGTCTCCGAAAGAGAATCAAGCATGTGTACAGGGACATAAACGCAGCAGTGATAGGATTGGAGAGGTTCGGTGAGCAAATGAAGACCCTTTGAAGTCATATTGCATGGTACCCATTCCACGGGTTTCAACTACCCAGGTTTAAGGTATTCTTCCTTCAGCTAAAACATGCATGTGGAACCTAGAGTATGATCAACCATGTGATCGGGAGACGTGTTCAAATATGTCTCAGTTTTCGTACCCTGGTACTCGGGTGCAACATTCCAGACGCTTTACTAACACTCTCCCGACTTGGAGAGTCAGTCCCTTTAACCTCCTGTTTGGCCCAGTTTGCAATTTCTGCGGAAGATGAACAGGAATAGCGAGAACCAATGAGAGACTAGCTGGAGGTGTCTGGACGGGCAAATTTAACTCTCATTTCACACCAGGAAGAGGAAATAACCAAAGGCTCAGCGTGCCGTGCCGGAACCAGATTAGGGCCTGAAGCCATCCTGTGGTGTTGCGGCCAGCTCACAAGAAAACGAGTTGAAGAAAGGAGCTCAGGGGCACTGTAATTCACAAACCTGCAGAGTTATAAATGACAACTATCGTCCAAAAATATACTGAAGTAAGGCTGCCAAGAGGACTTGAAAGCGGGGCAGAATTGCAGGAAACCGATTTCAGGAGGTAGACTGGAATTGCATTGAAAGCATAGGAAAAGAGGCAGAACGTCCACAATGATGCACTTGGCCAAAAAGGGCGTATGCGTTTTTTCCTGAATATATTCAGGAAAAAACGCATACGCCCTTTTTGGCCAACCAAGCAAGCTTGCAAAGGAAATCTGCACTACAATGAAGTCTCACTTCCCCCCGGTCAAAAGGGCCATCTGAAAAAAGTGTAAAATCCAGAAAGGCAGGACAGGCCATGGAGAACTGGGAGCCTTGTTATGCTGATGGGCGGGATGTAAATTGCCAACAGACACTCGGGAGAAGTGTATGGTGTTTCCTGAAACATCTAAAAAACAAAGCAACAGAGCCTAGGGCACTTCCACTTATGGTCCTATAGCTTAGGGAAATTAAAATCAAAAAGACACAGTCACCCCAAAGTTTGGGACGCCTCTGTTTACAAGAACCTCGTTTACCGTACAAGTTCAACATCGCAGAAAGTGAAAAATGGATAAAGAATTTGTGGTATTTACTTACAAAGCAATATCACTCAGCAATGAAATCTATGTCATCAGGCCCTTAGCAGCACAATGAGTGGATTCAGGTATGATGATTCAAACTGAAATAAGTCACACAGAAAAAAAACATCATAAGATATCACTAATACACGGAATGTAAACTTGGCTACACAGGAACTGAATTCCAAAACAGAACAGCGTCTCAAATTTAGAAAACCAAATTATGCTTGCTTAAGGGGAAAGGTGAGTTGGGGTGCTGCATAAAACCAGAGATTGAAATGAGCACAGATAAAGTTCCTTAAGCCAAATATGGAATAGACAAGAGCTACTCCTTGCTCAACGAAATGGACTCAACACCCCATATTAAACGCCTAAGAATGTACCTGACTCTTAAGTATCTTAAAACCTATGGATTGCTATGTCTCCGAAAGAGAATCAAGCATGTGTACAGGGACATAAACGCAGCAGTGATAGGATTGGAGAGGTTCGGTGAGCAAATGAAGACCCTTTGAAGTCATATTGCATGGTACCCATTCCACGGGTTTCAACTACCCAGGTTTAAGGTATTCTTCCTTCAGCTAAAACATGCATGTGGAACCTAGAGTATGATCAACCATGTGATCGGGAGACGTGTTCAAATATGTCTCAGTTTTCGTACCCTGGTACTCGGGTGCAACATTCCAGACGCTTTACTAACACTCTCCCGACTTGGAGAGTCAGTCCCTTTAACCTCCTGTTTGGCCCAGTTTGCAATTTCTGCGGAAGATGAACAGGAATAGCGAGAACCAATGAGAGACTAGCTGGAGGTGTCTGGACGGGCAAATTTAACTCTCATTTCCCACCAGGAAGAGGAAATAACCAAAGGCTCAGCGTGCCGTGCCGGAACCAGATTAGGGCCTGAAGCCATCCTGCGGTGTTGCGGCCAGCTCACAAGAAAGCGAGTTGAAGAAAGGAGCTCAGGGGCACTGTAATTCACAAACCTGCAGAGTTATAAATAACAGCTATCGTCCAAAAATATACTGAAGTAAGGCTGCCAAGAGGACTTGAAAGCGGGGCAGAATTGCAGGAAACCGATTTCAGGAGGTAGACTGGAATTGCATTGAAAGCATAGGAAAAGAGGCAGAACGTCCACAATGATGCACTTGGCCAAAAAGGGCGTATGCGTTTTTTCCTGAATATATTCAGGAAAAAACGCATACGCCCTTTTTGGCCAACCAAGCAAACTTGCAAAGGAAATCTGCACTACAATGAAGTCTCACTTCCCCCCGGTCAAAAGGGCCATCTGAAAAAAGTGTAAAATCCAGAAAGGCAGGACAGGCCATGGAGAACTGGGAGCCTTGTTATGCTGATGGGCGGGATGTAAATTGCCAACAGCCACTTGGGAGAAGTGTATGGTGTTTCCTGAAACATCTAAGAAACAAAGCAACAGAGCCTAGGGCACTTCCACTTATGGTCCTATAGCTTAGGGAAATTAAAATCAAAAAGACACAGCCACCCCAAAATTTGGGACGCCTCTGTTTACAAGAACCTCGTTTACCGTACAAGTTCTCTATCACAGAAAGTGAAAAATGGATAAAGAACTTGTGGTACTTACGTACAATGCAGTATCACTCAGCAATGAAATCTATGTCATCAGGCCCGTAGCAGCATAATGAGTGGATTCAGGTACGATGATTCTAACTGAAATAAGTCACACAGAAAAAGAAACATCATAAGATATCACTAATACACGGAATGTAAACTTGGCTACACAGGAACTGAATTCCAAAACAGAACAGGGTCTCAAATTTAGAAAACCATCTTATGCTTGCTTAAGGGGAAAGGTGAGTTGGGGTGCTGCATAAAACCAGAGATTGAAATGAGCACAGATAAAGTTCCTTAAGCCAAATATGGAATAGACAAGAGCTACTCCTTGCTCAACGAAATGGACTCAACACCCCATATTAAACGCTTAAGAATGTACCTGACTAGTAAGTACCTTAAAACCTATGGATTGCTATGTCTCCATAAGAGAATCAAGCATGTGTACAGGGGAATAAACGCAGCAGTGATAGGATTGGAGAGGATCGGTGAGCAAATGAAGACCCTTTGAAGTCATATTGCATGGTACCCATTACACGGGTCTCAACTCTCCAGGTTTAAGGTATTCTTCCTTCAGCTAAAATATGCATGTGGAACCCAGAGTATGATCAACAGTGTGAACGGGAGACGTGTTCAAATATGTCTCAGTTTTCCTCCCCTGGTACTCGGGTGCAACATTCCAGACGCTTTACTAACACTCTCCCCACTTGGAGAGTCAGCGCCTTTAACCTCCTGTTTGGCCCAGTTTGCAATTTCTGCGGAAGATGAACAGGAATAGGGAGAACCAATGAGAAACTAGCTGGAGGTGTCTGGACGGGCAAATTTAACTCTCATTTCCCACCAGGAAGAGGAAATAACCAAAGGCTCAGCGTGCCATGCCGGAACCAGATTAGGGCCTGAAGCCATCCTGCGGTGTTGCGGCCAGCTCACAAGAAAAGGAGTTGAAGAAAGGAGCTCAGGGGCACTGTAATTCACAAACCTGCAGAGTTATAAATGACAGCTATCGTCCAAAAATATACTGAAGTAAGCCTGCCAAGAGGACTTGAAAGCGGGGCAGAATTGCAGGAAACCGATTTCAGGAGGTAGACTGGAATTGCATTGAAAGCATAGGAAAAGAGGCAGAACGTCCACAATGATGCACTTGGCCAAAATGGGCGTATGCGTTTTTTCCTGAACATATTCAGGGAAAAACGCATACGCACTTTTTGGCCAACCAAGCAAACTTGCAAAGGAAATCTGCACTACAATGAAGTCTCACTTCCCCCCGGTCAAAAGGGCCATCTGAAAAAAGTGTAAAATCCAGAAAGGCAGGACAGGCCATGGAGAACTGGGAGCCTTGTTATGCTGATGGGCGGGATGTAAATTGCCAACAGACACTCGGGAGAAGTGTATGGTGTTTCCTGAAACATCTGAAAAACAAAGCAACAGAGCCTAGGGCACTTCCACTTATGGCCCTATAGCTTAGGGAAATTAAAATCAAAAAGACACAGCCACCCCAAAGTTTGGGACGCCTCTGTTTACAAGAACGTCGTTTACCATACAAGTTCAATATCACAGAAAGTGAAAAATGGATAAAGAACTTGTGGTACTTACGTACAATGCAGTATCACTCAGCAATGAAATCTATGTCATCAGGCCCGTAGCAGCATAATGAGTGGATTCAGGTACGATGATTCTAACTGAAATAAGTCACACAGAAAAAGAAACATCATAAGATATCACTAATACACGGAATGTAAACTTGGCTACACAGGAACTGAATTCCAAAACACAACAGGGTCTCAAATTTAGAAAACCAACTTATGCTTGCTTAAGGGGAAAGGTGAGTTGGGGTGCTGCATAAAACCAGATATTGAAATGAGCACAGATAAAGTTCCTTAAGCCAAATATGGAATAGACAAGAGCTACTCCTTGCTCAACGAAATGGACTCAAAACCCCATATTAAACGCCTAAGAATGTACCTGACTAGTAAGTATCTTAAAACCTAGGGATTGCTATGTCTCCAAAAGAGAATCAAGCGTGTGTACAGGGGCATAAACGCAGCAGTGATAGGATTGGAGAGGTTCGGTGAGCAAATGAAGACCCTTTGAAGTCATATTGCATGGTACCCATTCCACGGGTTTCAACTAACCAGGTTTAAGGTATTCTTCCTTCAGCTAAAACATGCATGTGGAACCTAGAGTATGATCAACCATGTGATCGGGAGACGTGTTCAAATATGTCTCAGTTTTCGTACCCTGGTACTCGGGTGCAACATTCCAGATGCTTTACTAACATTCTCCCGACTTGGAGAGTCAGTCCCTTTAACCTCCTGTTTGGCCCAGTTTGCAATTTCTGCGGAAGATGAACAGGAATAGCGAGAACCAATGAGAGACTAGCTGGAGGTGTCTAGACTGGCAAATTTAACTCTCATTTCCCACCAGGAAGAGGAATTAACCAAAGGCTCAGCGTGCCGTGCCGGAACCAGATTAGGGCCTGAAGCCATTCTGCGGTGTTGCGGCCAGCTCACAAGAAAGCGAGTTGAAGAAAGGAGCTCAGGGGCACTGTAATTCACAAACCTGCAGAGTTATAAATGACAGCTATTTCCAAAAATATACTGAAGTAAGGCTGCCAAGAGGACTTGAAAGCGGGGCAGAATTGCAGGAAACTGATTTCAGGAGGTAGACTGGAATTGCATTGAAAGCTTCGGAAAAGATGCAGAACGTCCACAATGATGCACTTAGCCAAAAAGGACGTATGCGTTTTTTCCTGAATATATTCAGGAAAAAACGCATACGCCCTTTTTGGCCAACCAAGCAAGCTTGCAAAGGAAATCTGCACTACAATGAAGTCTCACTTCCCCCCGGTCAAAAGGGCCATCTGAAAAAAGTGTAAAATCCAGAAAGGCAGGACAGGCCATGGAGAACTGGGAGCCTTGTTATGCTGATGGGCGGGATGTAAATTGCCAACAGACACTTGGGAGAAGTGTATGGTGTTTCCTGAAACATCTGAAAAACAAAACAACGGAGCCTAGGGCACTTCCACTTATGGTCCTATAGCTTAGGGAAATTAAAATCAAAAAGACACAGCCACCCCAAAGTTTGGGACGCCTCTGTTTACAAGAACCTCGTTTACAGTACAAGTTCAACATCGCAGAAAGTGAAAAATGGATAAAGAAGTTGTGGTATTTACTTACAAAGCAATATCACTCAGCAATGAAATCTATGTCATCAGGCCCTTAGCAGCACAATGAGTGGATTCAGGTATGATGATTCTAACTGAAATAAGAGACACAGAAAAAGAAACATCATAAGATATCTGTAATACACGGAATGTAAACTTGGCTACACAGGAACTGAATTACAGAACAGAACAGGGTCTCAAATTTAGAAAACCAACTTATGCTTGCTTAAGGGAAAGGTGAGTTGGGCTGCTGCATAAAACCAGAGATTGAAATGAGCACAGATAAAGTTCCTTAAGCCAAATATGGAATAGACAAGAGCTACTCCTTGCTCAACGAAATGGACTCAACACCGCATATTAAACGCGTAAGAATGTACCTGACTAGTAAGTATCTTAAAACCTATGGATTGCTATGTCTCCGAAAGAGAATCAAGCACGTGTACAGGGGCATAAACGCAGCAGTGATAGGATTGGAGAGGTTCGGTGAGCAAATGAAGACCCTTTGAAGTCATATTGCATGGTACCCATTCCACGGGTCTCAACTACCCAGGTTTAAGGTATTCTTCCTTCAGCTAAAACATGCATGTGAAACCCAGAGTATGATCAACAGTGTGAACGGGAGACGTGTTCAAATATGTCTCAGTTTTCCTCCCCTGGTACTCGGGTGCAACATTCCAGACGCTTTACTAACACTCTCCCCACTTGGAGAGTCAGCGCCTTTAACCTCCTGTTTGGCCCAGTTTGCAATTTCTGCGGAAGATGTACAGGAATAGGGAGAACCAATGAGAGACTAGGTGGAGGTTTCTGGACGGGCAAATTTAACTCTCATTTCCCACCAGGAAGAGGAATTAACCAAAGGCTCAGCGTGCCGTGCCGGAACCAGATTAGGGCCTGAAGCCATCCTGCGGTGTTGCGGCCAGGTCACAAGAAAGCGAGTTGAAGAAAGGAGCTCAGGGGCACTGTAATTCACAAACCTGCAGAGTTATAAATGACAGCTATCGTCCAAAAATATATTGAAGTAAGGCTGCCAAGAGGACTTGAAAGTGGGGCAGAATTGCAGGAAACCGATTTCAGGAGGTAGACTGGAATTGCATTGAAAGCATAGGAAAAGAGGCAGAACGTCCACAATGATGCACTTGGCCAAAAAGGGCGTATGCGTTTTTTCCTGAATATATTCAGGAAAAAACGTATACGCCCTTTTTGGCCAACCAAGCAAGCTTGAAAAGGAAATCTGCACTACAATGAAGTCTCACTTCCCCCCGGTCAAAAGGGCCATCTGAAAAAAGTGTAAAATCCAGAAAGGCAGGACAGGCCATGGAGAACTGGGAGCCTTGTTATGCTGATGGGCGGGATGTCAATTGCCAACAGACACTCGGGAGAAGTGTATGGTGTTTCCTGAAACATCTAAGAAACAAAGCAACAGAGTCTAGGGCACTTCCACTTATGGTCCTATAGCTTAGGGAAATTAAAATCAAAAAGACACAGCCACTCCAAAATTTGGAACGGCTCTGTTTACAAGAACCTCGTTTACAGTACAAGTTTAACATCGCAGAAACTGAAAAATGGATAAAGAAGTTGTGGTATTTACTTACAAAGCAATATCACTCAGCAATGAAATCTATGTCATCAGGCCCTTAGCAGCACAATGAGTGGATTCAGGTATGATGATTCTAACTGAAATAAGTCACACAGAAAAAGAAACATCATAAGATATCACTAATACACGGAATGTAAACTTGGCTACACAGGAACTGAATTCCAAAACAGAAGAGGGTCTCAAATTTAGAAAACCAACTTATGCTTGCTTAAGGGGAAAGGTGAGTTGGGGTGCTGCATAAAAGCAGAGATTGAAATGAGCACAGATAAAGTTCCTTAAGCCAAATATGGAATAGACAAGAGCTACTCCTTGCTCAACGAAATGGACTCAACACCCCGTATTAAACGCCTAAGAATGTACCTGACTAGTAAGTATCTTAAAAGCTATGGATTGCTATGTCTCCAAAAGAGAATCAAGCGTGTGTACAGGGGCATAAACGCAGCAGTGATAGGATTGGAGAGGTTCGGTGAGCAAATGAAGACCCTTTGAAGTCATATTGCATGGTACCCATTCCACGGGTTTCAACTACCCAGGTTTAAGGTATTCTTCCTTCAGCTAAAACATGCATGTGGAACCTAGAGTATGATCAACCATGTGATCGAGAGACGTGTTCAAATATGTCTCAGTTTTCGTACCCTGGTACTCGGGTGCAACATTCCAGACGCTTTACTAACACTCTCCCGACTTGGAGAGTCAGTCCCTTTAACCTCCTGTTTGGCCCAGTTTGCAATTTCTGCGGAAGATGAACAGGAATAGCGAGAACCAATGAGAGACTAGCTGGAGGTGTCTGGACGGGCAAATTTAACTCTCATTTCCCACCAGGAAGAGGAATTAACCAAAGGCTCAGCGTGCCGTGCCGGAACCAGATTAGGGCCTGAAGCCATCCTGCGCTGTTGCGGCCAGCTCACAAGAAAGCGAGTTGAAGAAAGGAGCTCAGGGACACTGTAATTCACAAACCTGCAGAGTTATAAATGACAACTATCGTCCAAAAATATACTGAAGTAAGGCTGCCAAGAGGACTTGAAAGCGGGGCAGAATTGCAGGAAACCGATTTCAGGAGGTACACTGGAATTGCATTGAAAGCCTAGGAAAAGAGGCAGAACGTCCACAATGATGCACTTGGCCAAAAAGGGCGTATGCGTTTTTTCCTGAATATATTCAGGAAAAAACCCAAACGCCCTTTTTGGCCAACCAAGCAAGTTTGCAAAGGAAATCTGCACTACAATGAAGTCTCACTTCCCCCCGGTCAAAAGGGCCATCTGAAAAAAGTGTAAAATCCAGAAAGGCAGGACAGGCCATGGAGAACTGGGAGCCTTGTTATGCTGATGGGCGGGATGTAAATTGCCAACAGACACTCGGGAGAAGTGTATGGTGTTTCCTGAAACATCTAAAAAACAAAGCAACAGAGCCTAGAGCACTTCCACTTATGGTCATATAGCTTAGGGAAATTAAAATCAAAAAGACACAGCCACCCCAAAGTTTGGGAGGCCTCTGTTTACAAGAACCTCGTTTACAGTACAAGTTCAACATCGCAGAAAGTGAAAAATGGATAAAGAAGTTGTGGTATTTACTTACAAAGCAATATCACTCAGCAATGAAATCTATGTCATCAGGCCCTTAGCAGCACAATGAGTGGATTCAGGTACGATGATTCTAACTGAAATAAGTCACACAGAAAAAGAAACATCATAAGATATCAGTAATACACGGAATGTAAACTTGGCTACACAGGAACTGAATTACAGAACAGAACAGGGTCTCAAATTTAGAAAACCAACTTATGCTTGTTTAAGGGTAAAGGTGAGTTGGGGTGCTGCATAAAACCAGAGATTGAAATGAGCACAGATAAAGTTCCTTAAGCCAAATATGGAATAGACAAGAGCTACTCCTTGCTCAACGAAATGGACTCAACACCGCATATTAAACGCCTAAGAATGTACCTGACTCTTAAGTATCTTAAAACCTATGGATTGTTATGTCTCCGAAAGAGAATCAAGCATGTGTACAGGGACATAAACGCAGCAGTGATAGGATTGGAGAGGTTCGGTGAGCAAATGAAGACCCTTTGAAGTCATATTGCATGGTACCCTTTACACGGTTCTCAACTCTCCAGGTTTAAGGTATTCTTCCTTCAGCTAAAATATGCATGTGGAACCCAGAGTATGATCAACAGTGTGAACGGGAGACGTGTTCAAATATGTCTCAGTTTTCCTCCCCTGGTACTCGGGTGCAACATTCCAGACGCTTTACTAACACTCTCCCCACTTGGAGAGTCAGCGCCTTTAACCTCCTGTTTGGCCCAGTTTGCAATTTCTGCGGAAGATGAACAGGAATAGGGAGAACCAATGAGAGACTAGGTGGAGGTGTCTGGACGGGCAAATTTAACTCTCATTTCCCACCAGGAAGAGGAAATAACCAAAGGTTCAGCGTGCCATGCCGGAACAAGATTAGGGCCTGAAGCCATCCTGCGGTGTTGCGGCCAGCTCACAAGAAAGCGAGTTGAAGAAAGGAGCTCAGGGGCACTGTAATTCACAAACCTGCAGAGTTATAAATGACAGCTATCGTCCAAAAATATACTGAAGTAAGGCTGCCAAGAGGACTTGAAAGCGGGGCAGAATTTCAGGAAACCGATTTCAGGAGGTAGACTGGAATTGCATTGAAAGCATAGGAAAAGAGGCAGAACGTCCACAATGATGCACTTGGCCAAAAAGGGCGTATGCGTTTTTTCCTGAATATATTCAGGAAAAAACGCATACGCCCTTTTTGGCCAACCAAGCAAGCTTGCAAAGGAAATCTGCACTACAATGAAGTCTCACTTCCCCCCGGTCAAAAGGGCCATCTGAAAAAAGTGTAAAATCCAGAAAGGCAGGACAGGCCATGGAGAACTGGGAGCCTTGTTATGCTGATGGGCGGGATGTAAATTGCCAACAGCCACTCGGGAGAAGTGTATGGTGTTTCCTGAAACATCTAAGAAACAAAGCAACAGAGCATAGGGCACTTTCACTTATGGTCCTATAGCTTAGGGAAATTTAAATCAAAAATACACAGCCACCCCAAAATTTGGGACGCCTCTGTTTACAAGAACCTCGTTTACCGTACAAGTTCTCTATCACAGAAAGTGAAAAATGGATAAAGAACTTGTGGTACTTACGTACAATGCAGTATCACTCAGCAGTGAAATCTATGTCATCAGGCCCGTAGCAGCACAATGAGTGGATTCAGGTACGATGATTCTAACTGAAATAAGTCACACAGAAAAAGAAACATCATAAGATATCAGTAATACACGGAATGTAAACTTGGCTACACAGGAACTGAATTACAGAACAGAACAGGGTCTCAAATTTAGAAAACCAACTTATGCTTGTTTAAGGGTAAAGGTGAGTTGGGGTGCTGCATAAAACCAGAGATTGAAATGAGCACAGATAAAGTTCCTTAAGCCAAATATGGAATAGACAAGAGCTACTCCTTGCTCAACGAAATGGACTCAACACCGCATATTAAACGCCTAAGAATGTACCTGACTCTTAAGTATCTTAAAACCTATGGATTGCTATGTCTCCGAAAGAGAATCAAGCATGTGTACAGGGACATAAACGCAGCAGTGATAGGATTGGAGAGGTTCGGTGAGCAAATGAAGACCCTTTGAAGTCATATTGCATGGTACCCATTACACGGGTCTCAACTCTCCAGGTTTAAGGTATTCTTCCTTCAGCTAAAATATGCATGTGGAACCCAGAGTATGATCAACAGTGTGAACGGGAGACGTGTTCAAATATGTCTCAGTTTTCCTCCCCTGGTACTCGGGTTCAACATTCCAGATGCTTTACTAACACTCTCCCCACTTGGAGAGTCAGCGCCTTTAACCTAATGTTTGGCCCAGTTTGCAATTTCTGCGGAAGATGAACAGGAATAGCGAGAACCAATGAGAGACTAGCTGGAGGTGTCTGGACGGGTAAATTTAACTCTCATTTCCCACCAGGAAGAGGAAATAACCAAAGGCTCAGTGTGCCATGCCGGAACAAGATTAGGGTCTGAAGCCATCCTGCGGTGTTGCGGCCAGCTCACAAGAAAGCGAGTTGAAGAAAGGAGCTCAGGGGCACTGTAATTCACAAACCTGCAGAGTTATAAATGACAGCTATCGTCCAAAAATATACTGAAGTAAGGCTGCCAAGAGGATTTGAAAGCGGGGCAGAATTGCAGGAATCCGATTTCAGGAGGTAGACTGGAATTGCATTGAAAGCATAGGAAAAGAGGCAGAACGTCCACAATGATGCACTTGGCCAAAAAGGGCGTATGCGTTTTTTTCTGAATATATTCAGGAAAAAACGCATACGCCCTTTTTGGCCAACCAAGCAAGCTTGCAAAGGAAATCTGCGCTACAATGAAGTCTCACTTCCCCCCGGTCAAAAGGGCCATCTGAAAAAAGTGTAAAATCCAGAAAGGCAGGACAGGCCATGGAGAACTGGGAGCCTTGTTATGCTGATGGGCGGGATGTAAATTGCCAACAGACACTCGGGAGAAGTGTATGGTGTTTCCTGAAACATCTAAAAAACAAAGCAACAGAGCCTAGGGCACTTCCACTTATGGTCCTATAGCTTAGGGAAATTAAAATCAAAAAGACACAGCCACCCCAAAATTTGGGACGCCTCTGTTTACAAGAACCTCGTTTACCGTACAAGTTCTCTATCACAGAAAGTGAAAAATGGATAAAGAACTTGTGGTACTTACGTACAATGCAGTATCACTCAGCAATGAAATCTATGTCATCAGGCCCGTAGCAGCATAATGAGTGGATTCAGGTACGATGATTCTAACTGAAATAAGTCACACAGAAAAAGAAACATCATAAGATATCACTAATACACGGAATGTAAACTTGGCTACACAGGAACTGAATTCCAAAACAGAACAGGGTCTCAAATTTAGAAAACCAACTTATGCTTGCTTAAGGGGAAAGGTGAGTTGGGGTGCTGCATAAAACCAGAGATTGAAATGAGCACAGATAATGTTCCTTAAGCCAAATATGGAATAGACAAGAGCTACTCCTTGCTCAACGAAATGGACTCAACACCCCATATTAAACTCCTAAGAATGTACCTGACTAGTAAGTATCTTAAAACCTATGGATTGCTATGTCTCCATAAGAGAATCAAGCGTGTGTACAGGGGCATAAACGCAGCAGTGATAGGATTGGAGAGGTTCGGTGAGCAAATGAAGACCCTTTGAAGTCATATTGCATGGTACCCATTCAACGGGTCTCAACTCTCCAGCTTTAAGGTATTCTTCCTTCAGCTGAAACTTGCATGTGGAACCCAGAGTATGATCAACCATGTGAACGGGAGAAGTGTTCAAATATGTCTCAGTTTTCCTCCCATGGTACTCGGGTGCAACATTCCAGATGCTTTACTAACACTCTCCCCACTTGGAGAGTCAGCGCCTTTAACCTCCTGTTTGGCCCAGTTTCCAATTTCTGCGGAAGATGAACAGGAATAGGGAGAACCAATGAGAGACTAGCTGGAGGTGTCTGGACGGGCAAATTTAACTCTCATTTCCCACCAGGAAGAGGAAATAACCAAAGGCTCAGCGTGCCGTGCCGGAACCAGATTAGGGCCTGAAGCCATCCTGCGGTGTTGCGGCCAGCTCACAAGAAAGCGAGTTGAAGAAAGGAGCTCAGGGGAACTGTAATTCACAACCTGCAGAGTTATAAATGACAGCTATCGTCCAAAAATATACTGAAGTAAGGCTGCCAAGAGGACTTGAAAGCGGGGCAGAATTGCAGGAAACCGATTTCAGGAGGTAGACTGGAATTGCATTGAAAGCATAGGAAAAGAGGCAGAACGTCCACAATGATGCACTTGGCCAAAAAGGGCGTATGCGTTTTTTCCTGAATATATTCAGGAAAAAACGCATACGCCCTTTTTGGCCAACCAAGCAAGCTTGCAAAGGAAATCTGCACTACAATGAAGTCTCACTTCCCCCCGGTCAAAAGGGCCATCGGAAAAAAGTGTAAAATCCAGAAAGGCAGGACAGGCCATGGAGAACTGGGAGCCTTGGTATGCTGATGGGCGGGATGTAAATTGCCAACAGACACTCAGGAGAAGTGTATGGTGTTTCCTGAAACATCTAAAAAACAAAGCAACAGAGCCTAGGGCACTTCCACTTATGGTCCTATAGCTTAGGGAAATTAAAATCAAAAAGACACAGCCACCCCAAAGTTTGGGACGCCTCTGTTTACAAGAACCTCGTTTACATTACAAGTTCAACATCGCAGAAAGTGAAAAATGGATAAAGAAGTTGTGGTATTTACTTACAAAGCAATGTCACTCAGCAATGAAATCTATGTCATCTGGCCCGTAGCAGCATAATGAGTGGATTCAGGTACGATGATTCTAACTGAAATAAGTCACACAGAAAAAGAAACATCATAAGATATCAGTAATACACGGAATGTAAACTTGGCTACACAGGAACTGAATTCCAAAACAGAACAGGGTCTCAAATTTAGAAAACCAACTTATGCTTGCTTAAGGGGAAAGTTGAGTTGGGGTGCTGCATAAAACCAGAGATTGAAATGAGCACAGATAAAGTTCCTTAAGCCAAATATGGAATAGACAAGAGCTACTCCTTGCTCAACGAAATGGACTCAACACCCCATATTAAACGCCTAAGAATGTACCTGACTAGTAAGTATCTTAAAACCTATGGATTGCTATGTCTCCAAAAGAGAATCAAGCGTGTGTACAGGGGCATAAACGCAGCAGTGATAGGATTGGAGAGGTTCGGTGAGCAAATGAAGACCCTTTGAAGTCATATTGCATGGTACCCATTCCACGGGTTTCAACTACCCAGGTTTAAGGTATTCTTCCTTCAGCTAAAACATCCATGTGGAACCCAGAGTATGATCAACCGTGTGAACGGGAGACGTGTTCAAATATGTCTCAGTATTCCTCCCCTGGTACTCGGGTGCAACATTCCAGACGCTTTACTAACACTCTCCCCACTTGGAGAGTCAGCGCCTTTAACCTCCTGTTTGGCCCAGTTTGCAATTTCTGCGGAAGATGAACAGGAATAGGGAGAACCAATGAGAGACTAGCTGGAGGTGTCTGGACGGGCAAATTTAACTCTCGTTTCCCACCAGGAAGAGGAATTAACCAAAGGCTCAGCGTGCCGTGCCGGAACCAGATTAGGGACTGAAGCCATCCTGCGGTGTTGCGGCCAGGTCACAAGAAAGCGAGTTGAAGAAAGGAGCTCAGGGGCACTGTAATTCACAAACCTGCTGAGTTATAAATGACAGCTATCGTCCAAAAATATACTGAAGTAAGGCTGCCAAGAGGACTTGAAAACGGGGCAGAATTGCAGGAAACCGATTTCAGGAGGTAGACTGGAATTGCATTGAAAGCATAGGAAAAGAGGCAGAACGTCCACAATGATGCACTTGGCCAAAAAGGGCGTATGCGTTTTTTCCTGAATATATTCAGGAAAAAACGCATACGCCCTTTTTGGCCAACCAAGCAAGCTTGCAAAGGAAATCTGCACTACAATGAAGTCTCACTTCCCCCCGGTCAAAAGGGCCATCTGCAAAAAGTGTAAAATCCAGAAAGGCAGGACAGGCCATGGAGAACTGGGAGCCTTGTTATGCTGATGGGCGGGATGTAAATTGCCAACAGACACTCGGGAGAAGTGTATGTTGTTTCCTGAAACATCTAAAAAACAAAGCAACAGAGCCTAGGGCACTTCCACTTATGGTCCTATAGCTTAGGGAAATTAAAATGAAAAAGACACAGCCACCCCAAAGTTTGGGACGCCTCTGTTTACAAGAACCTCGTTTACCGTACAAGTTCAATATCACAGAAAGTGAAAAATGGATAAAGAACTTGTGGTACTTACGTACAATGCAGTATCACTCAGCAATGAAATCTATGTCATCAGGCCCGTAGCAGCATAATGAGTGGATTCAGGTACGATGATTCTAACTGAAATAAGTCACACAGAAAAGGAAACATCATAAGATATCAGTAATACACGGAATGTAAACTGGGCTACACAGGAACTGAATTCCAAAACAGAACAGGGTCTCAAATTTAGAAAACCAACTTATGCTTGCTTAAGGGTAAAGGTGAGTTGGGGTGCTGCATAAAACCAGAGATTGAAATGAGCACAGATAAAGTTCCTTAAGCCAAATACGGAATAGACAAGAGCTACTCCTTGCTCAACGAAATGGACTCAACACCGCATATTAAACGCCTAAGAATGTACCTGACTCTTAAGTACCTTAAAGCCTATGGATTGCTATGTCTCCGAAAGAGAATCAAGCATGTGTACAGGGGCATAAACGCAGCAGTGATAGGATTGGAGAGGTTCGGTGAGCAAATGAAGACCCTTTGAAGTCATATTGCATGGTACCCATTCCACGGGTCCCAACTACCCAGGTTTAAGGTATTCTTCCTTCAGTTATAACATGCATGTGGAACCCAGAGTATGATCAACCGTGTGAACGGGAGACGTGTTCAAATATGTCTCAGTTTTCCTCCCCTGGTACTCGGGTGCAACATTCCAGACGCTTTACTAACACTCTCCCCACTTGGAGAGTCAGCGCCTTTAACCTCCTGTTTGGCCCAGTTTGCAATTTCTGCGGAAGATGAACAGGAATAGGGAGAACCAATGAGAGACTAGCTGGAGGTGTCTGGACGGGAAAATTTAACTCTCGTTTCCCACCAGTAAGGGGAATTAACCAAAGGCTCAGCGTGCCGTGACGGAACCAGATTAGGGCCTGAAGCCATCCTGCGGTGTTGCGGCCAGGTCACAAGAAAGCGAGTTGAAGAAAGGAGCTCAGGGGCACTGTAATTCACAAACCTGCAGAGTTATAAATGACAGCTATCGTCCAAAAATATACTGAAGTAAGGCTGCCAAGAGGACTTGAAAGCGGGGCAGAATTGCAGGAAACCGATTTCAGGAGGTAGACTGGAATTGCATTGAAAGCATAGGAAAAGAGGCAGAACGTCCACAATGATGCACTTGGCCAAAAAGGGCATATGCGTTTTTTCCTGAATATATTCAGGAAAAAACGCATACGCCCTTTTTGGCCAACCAAGCAAACTTGCAAAGGAAATCTGCACTACAATGAAGTCTCACTTCCCCCCGGTCAAAAGGGCCATCTGAAAAAAGTGTAAAATCCAGAAAGGCAGGACAGGCCATGGAGAACTGGGAGCCTTGTTATGCTGATGGGCGGGATGTAAATTGCCAACAGCCACTCGGGAGAAGTGTATGGTGTTTCCTGAAACATCTAAGAAACAAAGCAACAGAGCTTAGGGCACTTTCACTTATGGTCCTATAGCTTAGGGAAATTAAAATCAAAAAGACACAGCCACCCCAAAATTTGGGACGCCTCTGTTTACAAGAACCTCGTTTACCGTACAAGTTCTCTATCACAGAAAGTGAAAAATGGATAAAGAACTTGTGGTACTTACGTACAATGCAGTATCACTCAGCAATGAAATCTATGTCATCAGGCCCGTAGCAGCATAATGAGTGGATTCAGGTACGATGATTCTAACTGAAATAAGTCACACAGAAAAAGAAACATCATAAGATATCACTAATACACGGAATGTAAACTTGGCTACACAGGAACTGAATTCCAAAACAGAACAGGGTCTCAAATTTAGAAAACCAACTTATGCTTGCTTAAGGGGAAAGGTGAGTTGGGGTGCTGCATAAAACCAGAGATTGAAATGAGCACAGATAAAGTTCCTTAAGCCAAATATGGAATAGACAAGAGCTACTCCTTGCTCAACGAAATGGACTCAACACCCCATATTAAACGCTTAAGAATGTACCTGACTAGTAAGTATCTTAAAACCTATGGATTGCTATGTCTCCTTAAGAGAATCAAGCGTGTGTCCAGGGGCATAAACGCAGCAGTGATAGGATTGGAGAGGTTCGGTGAGCAAATGAAGACCCTTTGAAGTCATATTGCATGGTACCCATTCCACGGGTCTCAACTCTCCAGGTTTAAGGTATTCTTCCTTCAGCTGAAACTTGCCTGTGGAACCCAGAGTATGATCAACCATGTGAACGGGAGAAGTGTTCAAATATGTCTCAGTTTTCCTCCCATGGTACTCGGGTGCAACATTCCAGATGCTTTACTAACACTCTCCCCACTTGGAGAGTCAGCGCCTTTAACCTCCTGTTTGGCCCAATTTGCAATTTCTGCGGAAGATGAACAGGAATAGGGAGAACCAATGAGAGACTAGCTGGAGGTGTCTGGACGGGCAAATTTAACTCTCATTTCCCACCAGGAAGAGGAAATAACCAAAGGCTCAGCGTGCCGTGCCGGAACCAGATTAGGGCCTGAAGCCATCCTGCGGTGTTGCGGCCAGCTCACAAGAAAGCGAGTTGAAGAAAGGAGCTCAGGGGCACTGTAATTCACAAACCTGCAGAGTTATAAATGACAGCTATCGTCCAAAAATATACTGAAGTAAGGCTGCCAAGAGGACTTGAAAGCGGGGCAGAATTGCAGGAAACCGATTTCAGGAGGTAGACTGGAATTGCATTGAAAGCATAGGAAAAGAGGCAGAACGTCCACAATGATGCACTTGGCCAAAAAGGGCGTATGCGTTTTTTCCTGAATATATTCAGGAAAAAACGCATACGCCCTTTTTGGCCAACCAAGCAAGCTTGCAAAGGAAATCTGCACTACAATGAAGTCTCACTTCCCCCCGGTCAAAAGGGCCATCGGAAAAAAGTGTAAAATCCAGAAAGGCAGGACAGGCCATGGAGAACTGGGAGCCTTGGTATGCTGATGGGCGGGATGTAAATTGCCAACAGACACTCAGGAGAAGTGTATGGTGTTTCCTGAAACATCTAAAAAACAAAGCAACAGAGCCTAGGGCACTTCCACTTATGGTCCTATAGCTTAGGGAAATTAAAATCAAAAAGACACAGCCACCCCAAAGTTTGGGACGCCTCTGTTTACAAGAACCTCGTTTACCATACAAGTTCTCTATCACAGAAAGTGAAAAATGGATAAAGAACTTGTGGTACTTACGTACAATGCAGTATCACTCAGCAATGAAATCTATGTCATCAGGCCCGTAGCAGCATAATGAGTGGATTCAGGTACGATGATTCTAACTGAAATAAGTCACACAGAAAAAGAAACATCATAAGATATGAGTAATACACGGAATGTAAACTTGGCTACACAGGAACTGAATTCCAATACAGAACAGGGTCTCACATTTAGAAAACCAACTTATGCTTGCTTAAGGGGAAAGGTGAGTTGGGGTGCTGCATAAAACCAGAGATTGAAATGAGCACAGATAAAGTTCCTTAAGCCAAATATGGAATAGACAAGAGCTACTCCTTGCTCAATGAAATGGACTCAACACCCCATATTAAACGCTTAAGAATGTACCTGACTAGTAAGTATCTTAAAACCTATGGATTGCTATGTCTCCATAAGAGAATCAAGCGTGTGTCCAGGGGCATAAACGCAGCAGTGATAGGATTGGAGAGGTTCGGTGAGCAAATGAAGACCCTTTGAAGTCATATTGCATGGTACCCATTCCACGGGTCTCAACTCTCCAGGTTTAAGGTATTCTTCCTTCAGCTGAAACTTGCATGTGGAACCCAGAGTATGATCAACCATGTGAACGGGAGAAGTGTTCAAATATGTCTCAGTTTTCCTCCCATGGTACTCGGGTGCAACATTCCAGACGCTTTACTAACACTCTCCCCACTTGGAGAGTCAGCGCCTTTAACCTCCTGTTTGGCCCAGTTTGCAATTTCTGCGGAAGATGAACAGGAATAGGGAGAACCAATGAGAGACTAGCTGGAGGTGTCTGGACGGGCAAATTTAACTCTCATTTCCCACCAGGAAGAGGAAATAACCAAAGGCTCAGCGTGCCGTGCCGGAACCAGATTAGGGCCTGAAGCCATCCTGCGGTGTTGCGGCCAGCTCACAAGAAAGCGAGTTGAAGAAAGGAGCTCAGGGGCACTGTAATTCACAACCTGCAGAGTTATAAATGACAGCTATCGTCCAAAAATATACTGAAGTAAGGCTGCCAAGAGGACTTGAAAGCGGGGCAGAATTGCAGGAAACCGATTTCAGGAGGTAGACTGGAATTGCATTGAAAGCATAGGAAAAGAGGCAGAACGTCCACAATGATGCACTTGGCCAAAAAGGGCGTATGCGTTTTTTCCTGAATATATTCAGGAAAAAACGCATACGCCCTTTTTGGCCAACCAAGCAAGCTTGCAAAGGAAATCTGCACTACAATAAAGTCTCACTTCCCCCCGGTCAAAAGGGCCATCGGAAAAAAGTGTAAAATCCAGAAAGGCAGGACAGGCCATGGAGAACTGGGAGCCTTGGTATGCTGATGGGCGGGATGTAAATTGCCAACAGACACTCCGGAGAAGTGTATGGTGTTTCCTGAAACATCTAAAAAACAAAGCAACAGAGCCTAGGGCACTTCCACTTATGGTCCTATAGCTTAGGGAAATTAAAATCAAAAAGACACAGCCACCCCAAAGTTTGGGACGCCTCTGTTTACAAGAACCTCATTTACAGTACAAGTTCAACATCGCAGAAAGTGAAAAATGGATAAAGAACTTGTGGTACTTACGTACAATGCAGTATCACTCAGCAATGAAATCTATGTCATCAGGCCCGAAGCAGCACAATGAGTGGATTCAGGTACGATGATTCTAACTGAAATAAGTCACACAGAAAAAGAAACATCATAAGATATCACTAATACACGGAATGTAAACTTGGCTACACAGGAACTGAATTCCAAAACAGAACAGGGTCTCAAATTTAGAAAACCAACTTATGCTTGCTTAAGGGGAAAGGTGAGTTGGGGTGCTGCATAAAACCAGAGATTGAAATGAGCACAGATAAAGTTCCTTAAGCCAAATATGGAATAGACAAGAGCTACACCTTGCTCAACGAAATGGACTCAACACCCCATATTAAACGCCTAAGAATGTACCTGACTAGTAAGTATCTTAAAACCTATGGATTGCTATGTCTCCAAAAGAGAATCAAGCATGTGTACAGGGGCATAAACGCAGCAGTGATAGGATTGGAGAGGTTCGGTGAGCAAATGAAGACCCTTTGAAGTCATATTGCATGGTACCCATTCCACGGGTTTCAACTACCCAGGTTAAAGGTATTCTTCCTTCAGCTAAAACATGCATGTGGAACCTAGAGTATGATCAACCATGTGATCGGGAGACGTGTTCAAATATGTGTCAGTTTTCGTATCCTGGTACTCGGGTGCAACATTCCAGACGCTTTACTAAAACTCTCCCGACTTGGAGAGTCAGTCCCTTTAACCTCCTGTTTGGCCCAGTTTGCAATTTCTGTGGAAGATGAACAGGAATAGCGAGAACCAATGAGAGACTAGCTGGAGGTGTCTGGACGGGCAAATTTAACTCTCATTTCCCACCAGGAAGAGGAATTAACCAAAGGTTCAGCGTGCCGTGCCGGAACCAGATTAGGGCCTGAAGCCATCCTGCGGTGTTGCGGCCAGGTCACAAGAAAGCGAGTTGAAGAAAGGAGCTCAGGGGCACTGTAATTCACAAACCTTCAGAGTTATAAATGACAGCTATCGTCCAAAAATATACTGAAGTAAGGCTGCCAAGAGGACTTGAAAGCGGGGCAGAATTGCAGGAAACCGATTTCAGGAGGTAGACTGGAATTGCATTGAAAGCATAGGAAAACAGGCAGAACGTCCACAATGATGCACTTGGCCAAAAAGGGCGTATGCATTTTTTCCTGAATATATTCAGGAAAAAATGCATTCGCACTTTTTGGCCAACCAAGCAAGCTTGCAAAGGAAATCTGCACTACAATGAAGTCTCACTTCCCCCCGGTCAAAAGGGCCATCGGAAAAAAGTGTAAAATCCAGAAAGGCAGGACAGGCCATGGGGAACTGGGAGCCTTGTTATGCTGATGGGCGGGATGTAAATTGCCAACAGACACTCGGGAGAAGTGTATGGTGTTTCCTGAAACATCTAAAAAACAAAGCAACAGAGCCTAGGGCACTTCCACTTATGGTCCTATAGCTTAGGAAAATTAAAATAAAAAAGACACAGCCACCCCAAAGTTTGGGACGCCTCTGTTTACAAGAACCTCGTTTACATTACAAGTTCAACATCGCAGAAAGTGAAAAATGGATAAAGAAGTTGTGGTATTTACTTACAAAGCAATGTCACTCAGCAATGAAATCTATGTCATCTGGCCCGTAGCAGCACAATGAGTGGATTCAGGTATGATGATTCTAACTGAAATAAGTCACACAGAAAAGGAAACATCATAAGATATCAGTAATACACGGAATGTAAACTGGGCTACACAGGAACTGAATTCCAAAACAGAACAGGGTCTCAAATTTAGAAAACCAACTTATGATTGCTTAAGGGGAAAGGTGAGTTGGGGTGCTGCATAAAACCAGAGATTGAAATGAGCACAGATAAAGTTCCTTAAGCCAAATATGGAATAGACAAGAGCTACTCCTTGCTCAACGAAATGGACTCAACACCGCATATTAAACGCCTAAGAATGTACCTGACTAGTAAGTATCTTAAAACCTATGGATTGCTATGTCTCCGAAAGAGAATCAAGCATGTGTTCAGGGGCATAAACGCAGCAGTGATAGGATTGGAGAGGTTCGGTGAGCAAATGAAGACCCTTTGAAGTCATATTGCATGGTACCCATTCCACGGGTTTCAACTACCCAGGTTTAAGGTATTCTTCCTTCAGCTAAAACATGCATGTGGAACCTAGAGTATGATCAACCATGTGATCGGGAGACGTGTTCAAATATGTCTCAGTTTTCGTACCCTGGTACTCGGGTGCAACATTCCAGACGCTTTACTAACACTCTCCTGACTTGGAGAGTCAGTCCCTTTAACCTCCTGTTTGGCCCAGTTTGCAATTTCTGCGGAAGATGAACAGGAATAGGGAGAACCAATGAGAGACTAGCTGGAGGTGTCTGGACGGGCAAATTTAACTCTCATTTCCCACCAGGAAGAGGAAATAACCAAAGGCTCAGCGTGCCGTGCCGGAACCAGATTAGGGCCTGAAGCCATCCTGCGGTGTTGCGGCCAGCTCACAAGAAAGCGAGTTGAAGAAAGGAGCTCAGGGGCACTGTAATTCACAAACCTGCAGAGTTATAAATGACAGCTATCGTCCAAAAATATACTGAAGTAAGGCTGCCAAGAGGACTTGAAAGCGGGGCAGAATTGCAGGAAACCGATTTCAAGAGGTAGACTGGAATTGCATTGAAAGCATAGGAAAAGAGGGAGAACGTCCACAATGATGCACTTGGCCAAAAAGGGTGTATGCGTTTTTTCCTGAATATATTCAGGAAAAAACGCATACGCACTTTTTGGCCAACCAAGCAAACTTGCAAAGGAAATCTGCACTACAATGAAGTCTCACTTCACCCCGGTCAAAAGGGCCATCGGAAAAAAGTGTAAAATCCAGAAAGGCAGGACAGGCCATGGAGAACTGGGAGCCTTGTTATGCTGATGGGCGGGATGTAACTTGCCAACAGACACTCGGGAGAAGTGTATGGTGTTTCCTGAAACATATAAAAAACAAAGCAACAGAGCCTAGGGCACTTCCACTTATCGTCCTATAGCTTAGGGAAATTAAAATCAAAAAGACACAGCCACCCCAAAGTTTGGGACGCCTCTGTTTACAAGAACCTCATTTACAGTACAAGTTCAACATCGCAGAAAGTGAAAAATGGATAAAGAACTTGTGGTACTTACGTACAATGCAGTATCACTCAGCAATGAAATCTATGTCATCTGGCCCGTAGCAGCATAATGAGTGGATTCAGGTACGATGATTCTAACTGAAATAAGTCACACAGAAAAAGAAACATCATAAGATATCACTAATACATGGAATGTAAACTTGGCTACACAGGAACTGAATTCCAAAACAGAACAGGGTCTCAAATTTAGAAAACCAACTTATGTTTGCTTAAGGGGAAAGGTGAGTTGGGGTGCTGCATAAAACCAGAGATTGAAATGAGCACAGATAAAGTTCCTTAAGCCAAATATGGAATAGACAAGAGCTACTCCTTGCTCAACGAAATGGACTCAACACCCCATATTAAACGCCTAAGAATGTACCTGACTAGTAAGTATCTTAAAACCTATGGATTGCTATGTCTCCAAAAGAGAATCAAGCGTGTGTACAGGGGCATAAACGCAGCAGTGATAGGATTGGCGAGGTTCGGTGAGCAAATGAAGACCCTTTGAAGTCATATTGCATGGTACCCATTCCACGGGTTTCAACTACCCAGGTTTAAGGTATTCTTCCTTCAGCTAAAACATGCATGTGGAACCCAGAGTATGATCAACCGTGTGAACGGGAGACGTGTTCAAATATGTCTCAGTATTCCTCCCCTGGTACGCGGGTGCAACATTCCAGACGCTTTACTAACACTCTCCCCACATGGAGAGTCAGCGCCTTTAACCTCCTGTTTGGCCCAGTTTGCAATTTCTGCGGAAGATGAACAGGAATAGGGAGAACCAATGAGAGACTAGCTGGAGGTGTCTGGACGGGCAAATTTAACTCTCGTTTCCCACCAGGAAGAGGAATTAACCAAAGGCTCAGCGTGCCATGCCGGAACCAGATTAGGGACTGAAGCCATCCTGCGGTGTTGCGGCCAGGTCACAAGAAAGCGAGTTGAAGAAAGGAGCTCAGGGGCACTGTAATTCACAAACCTGCAGAGTTATAAATGACAGCTATCGTACAAAAATATACTGAAGTAAGGCTGCCAAGAGGACTTGAAAGCGGGGCAGAATTGCAGGAAACCGATTTCAGGAGGTAGACTGGAATTGCATTGAAAGCATAGGAAAAGAGGCAGAACGTCCACAATGATGCACTTGGCCAAAAAGGGCGTATGCGTTTTTTCCTGAATATATTCAGGAAAAAACGCATACGCCCTTTTTGGCCAACCAAGCAAGCTTGCAAAGGAAATCTGCACTATAATGAAGTCTTACTTCCCCCCAGTCAAAAGGGCCATCTGAAAAAAGTGTAAAATCCAGAAAGGCAGGACAGGCCATGGAGAACTGGGAGCCTTGTTATGCTGATGGGCGGGATGTAAATTGCCAACAGACACTCGGGAGAAGTGTATGGTGTTTCCTGAAACATCTAAAAAACAAAGCAACAGAGCCTAGGGCACTTCCACTTATGGTCCTATAACTTAGGGAAATTAAAATGAAAAAGACACAGCCACCCCAAAGTTTGGGACGCCTCTGTTTACAAGAACCTCGTTTACCGTACAAGTTCAATATCACAGAAAGTGAAAAATGGATAAAGAACTTGTGGTACTTACGTACAATGCAGTATCACTCAGCAGTGAAATCTATGTCATCAGGCCCGTAGCAGCACAATGAGTGGATTCAGGTACAATGATTCTAACTGAAATAAGTCACACAGAAAAAGAAACATCATAAGATATCAGTAATACATGGAATGTAAACTTGGCTACACAGGAACTGAATTACAGAACAGAACAGGGTCTCAAATTTAGAAAACCAACTTATGCTTGTTTAAGGGTAAAGGTGAGTTGGGGTGCTGCATAAAACCAGAGATTGAAATGAGCACAGATAAAGTTCCTTAAGCCAAATATGGAATAGACAAGAGCTACTCCTTGCTCAACGAAATGGACTCAACACTGCATATTAAACGCCTAAGAATGTACCTGACTCTTAAGTATCTTAAAACCTATGGATTGCTATGTCTCCGAGAGAATCAAGCATGTGTACAGGGACATAAACGCAGCAGTGATAGGATTGGAGAGGTTCGGTGAGCAAATGAAGACCCTTTGAAGTCATATTGCATGGTACCCATTCCACGGGTTTCAACTACCCAGGTTTAAGGTATTCTTCCTTCAGCTAAAACATGCATGTGGAACCTAGAGTATGATCAACCATGTGATCGGGAGACGTGTTCAAATATGTCTCAGTTTTCGTACCCTGGTACTCGGGTGCAACATTCCAGACGCTTTACTAACACTCTCCCGACTTGGAGAGTAAGTCCCTTTAACCTCCTGTTTGGCCCAGTTTGCAATTTCTGCAGAAGATGAACAGGAATAGCGAGAACCAATGAGAGACTAGCTGGAGGTGTCTGGACGGGCAAATTTAACTCTCATTTCCCACCAGGAAGAGGAAATAACCAAAGGCTCAGCGTGCCGTGCCGGAACCAGATTAGGGCCTGAAGCCATCCTGCGGTGTTGCGGCCAGCTCACAAGAAAGCGAGTTGAAGAAAGGAGCTCAGGGGCACTGTTATTCACAAACCTGCAGAGTTATAAATGACAACTATCGTCCAAAAATATACTGAAGTAAGGCTGCCAAGAGGACTTGAAAGCGGGGCAGAATTGCAGGAAACCGATTTCAGGAGGTAGACTGGAATTGCATTGAAAGCATAGGAAAAGAGGCAGAACGTCCACAATGATGCACTTGGCCAAAAAGGGCGTATGCGTTTTTTCCTGAATATATTCAGGAAAAAACGCATACGCCCTTTTTGGCCAACCAAGCAAGCTTGCAAAGGAAATCTGCACTACAATGAAGTCTCACTTCCCCCCGGTCAAAAGGGCCATCTGAAAAAAGTGTAAAATCCAGAAAGGCAGGACAGGCCATGGAGAACTGGGAGCCTTGTTATGCTGATGGGCGGGATGTACATTGCCAACAGACACTCGGGAGAAGTGTATGGTGTTTCCTGAAACGTCTAAAAAACAAAGCAAGAGAGCCTAGGGCACTTCCACTTATGGTCCTATAGCTTAGGGAAATTAAAATCCAAAAGATACAGCCACCCCAATGTTTGGGACGCCTCTGTTTACAAGAACCTCCTTTACCGTACAAGTTCAATATCACAGAAAGTGAAAAATGGATAAAGAACTTGTGGTACTTACGTACAATGCAGTATCACTCAGCAGTGAAATCTATGTCATCTGGCCCGTAGCAGCACAATGAGTGGATTCAGGTACGATGATTCTAACTGAAATAAGTCACACAGAAAAAGAAACATCATAAGATATCAGTAATACACGGAATGTAAACTTGGCTACACAGGAACTGAATTACAGAACAGAACAGGGTCTCAAATTTAGAAAACCAACTTATGCTTGTTTAAGGGGAAAGGTGAGTTGGGGTGCTGCATAAAACCAGAGATTGAAATGAGCACAGATAAAGTTCCTTAAGCCAAATATGGAATAGACAAGAGCTACTCCTTGCTCAACGAAATGGACTCAACACCGCATATTAAACGCCTAAGAATGTACCTGACTCTTAAGTATCTTAAAACCTATGGATTGCTATGTCTCCGAAAGAGAATCAAGCATGTGTACAGGGACATAAACGCAGCAGTGATAGGATTGGAGAGGTTCGGTGAGCAAATGAAGACCCTTTGAAGTCATATTGCATGGTACCCATTCCACGGGTTTCAACTACCCAGGTTTAAGGTATTCTTCCTTCAGCTAAAACATGCATGTGGAACCTAGAGTATGATCAACCATGTGATCGGGAGACGTGTTCAAATATGTCTCAGTTTTCGTACCCTGGTACTCGGGTGCAACATTCCAGACGCTTTACTAACACTCTCCCGACTTGGAGAGTCAGTCCCTTTAACCTCCTGTTTGGCCCAGTTTGCAATTTCTGCGGAAGATGAACAGGAATAGCGAGAACCAATGAGAGACTAGCTGGAGGTGTCTGGACGGGCAAATTTAACTCTCATTTCACACCAGGAAGAGGAAATAACCAAAGGCTCAGCGTGCCGTGCCGGAACCAGATTAGGGCCTGAAGCCATCCTGTGGTGTTGCGGCCAGCTCACAAGAAAACGAGTTGAAGAAAGGAGCTCAGGGGCACTGTAATTCACAAACCTGCAGAGTTATAAATGACAACTATCGTCCAAAAATATACTGAAGTAAGGCTGCCAAGAGGACTTGAAAGCGGGGCAGAATTGCAGGAAACCGATTTCAGGAGGTAGACTGGAATTGCATTGAAAGCATAGGAAAAGAGGCAGAACGTCCACAATGATGCACTTGGCCAAAAAGGGCGTATGCGTTTTTTCCTGAATATATTCAGGAAAAAACGCATACGCCCTTTTTGGCCAACCAAGCAAGCTTGCAAAGGAAATCTGCACTACAATGAAGTCTCACTTCCCCCCGGTCAAAAGGGCCATCTGAAAAAAGTGTAAAATCCAGAAAGGCAGGACAGGCCATGGAGAACTGGGAGCCTTGTTATGCTGATGGGCGGGATGTAAATTGCCAACAGACACTCGGGAGAAGTGTATGGTGTTTCCTGAAACATCTAAAAAACAAAGCAACAGAGCCTAGGGCACTTCCACTTATGGTCCTATAGCTTAGGGAAATTAAAATCAAAAAGACACAGTCACCCCAAAGTTTGGGACGCCTCTGTTTACAAGAACCTCGTTTACCGTACAAGTTCAACATCGCAGAAAGTGAAAAATGGATAAAGAATTTGTGGTATTTACTTACAAAGCAATATCACTCAGCAATGAAATCTATGTCATCAGGCCCTTAGCAGCACAATGAGTGGATTCAGGTATGATGATTCAAACTGAAATAAGTCACACAGAAAAAAAACATCATAAGATATCACTAATACACGGAATGTAAACTTGGCTACACAGGAACTGAATTCCAAAACAGAACAGCGTCTCAAATTTAGAAAACCAAATTATGCTTGCTTAAGGGGAAAGGTGAGTTGGGGTGCTGCATAAAACCAGAGATTGAAATGAGCACAGATAAAGTTCCTTAAGCCAAATATGGAATAGACAAGAGCTACTCCTTGCTCAACGAAATGGACTCAACACCCCATATTAAACGCCTAAGAATGTACCTGACTCTTAAGTATCTTAAAACCTATGGATTGCTATGTCTCCGAAAGAGAATCAAGCATGTGTACAGGGACATAAACGCAGCAGTGATAGGATTGGAGAGGTTCGGTGAGCAAATGAAGACCCTTTGAAGTCATATTGCATGGTACCCATTCCACGGGTTTCAACTACCCAGGTTTAAGGTATTCTTCCTTCAGCTAAAACATGCATGTGGAACCTAGAGTATGATCAACCATGTGATCGGGAGACGTGTTCAAATATGTCTCAGTTTTCGTACCCTGGTACTCGGGTGCAACATTCCAGACGCTTTACTAACACTCTCCCGACTTGGAGAGTCAGTCCCTTTAACCTCCTGTTTGGCCCAGTTTGCAATTTCTGCGGAAGATGAACAGGAATAGCGAGAACCAATGAGAGACTAGCTGGAGGTGTCTGGACGGGCAAATTTAACTCTCATTTCCCACCAGGAAGAGGAAATAACCAAAGGCTCAGCGTGCCGTGCCGGAACCAGATTAGGGCCTGAAGCCATCCTGCGGTGTTGCGGCCAGCTCACAAGAAAGCGAGTTGAAGAAAGGAGCTCAGGGGCACTGTAATTCACAAACCTGCAGAGTTATAAATAACAGCTATCGTCCAAAAATATACTGAAGTAAGGCTGCCAAGAGGACTTGAAAGCGGGGCAGAATTGCAGGAAACCGATTTCAGGAGGTAGACTGGAATTGCATTGAAAGCATAGGAAAAGAGGCAGAACGTCCACAATGATGCACTTGGCCAAAAAGGGCGTATGCGTTTTTTCCTGAATATATTCAGGAAAAAACGCATACGCCCTTTTTGGCCAACCAAGCAAACTTGCAAAGGAAATCTGCACTACAATGAAGTCTCACTTCCCCCCGGTCAAAAGGGCCATCTGAAAAAAGTGTAAAATCCAGAAAGGCAGGACAGGCCATGGAGAACTGGGAGCCTTGTTATGCTGATGGGCGGGATGTAAATTGCCAACAGCCACTTGGGAGAAGTGTATGGTGTTTCCTGAAACATCTAAGAAACAAAGCAACAGAGCCTAGGGCACTTCCACTTATGGTCCTATAGCTTAGGGAAATTAAAATCAAAAAGACACAGCCACCCCAAAATTTGGGACGCCTCTGTTTACAAGAACCTCGTTTACCGTACAAGTTCTCTATCACAGAAAGTGAAAAATGGATAAAGAACTTGTGGTACTTACGTACAATGCAGTATCACTCAGCAATGAAATCTATGTCATCAGGCCCGTAGCAGCATAATGAGTGGATTCAGGTACGATGATTCTAACTGAAATAAGTCACACAGAAAAAGAAACATCATAAGATATCACTAATACACGGAATGTAAACTTGGCTACACAGGAACTGAATTCCAAAACAGAACAGGGTCTCAAATTTAGAAAACCATCTTATGCTTGCTTAAGGGGAAAGGTGAGTTGGGGTGCTGCATAAAACCAGAGATTGAAATGAGCACAGATAAAGTTCCTTAAGCCAAATATGGAATAGACAAGAGCTACTCCTTGCTCAACGAAATGGACTCAACACCCCATATTAAACGCTTAAGAATGTACCTGACTAGTAAGTACCTTAAAACCTATGGATTGCTATGTCTCCATAAGAGAATCAAGCATGTGTACAGGGGAATAAACGCAGCAGTGATAGGATTGGAGAGGATCGGTGAGCAAATGAAGACCCTTTGAAGTCATATTGCATGGTACCCATTACACGGGTCTCAACTCTCCAGGTTTAAGGTATTCTTCCTTCAGCTAAAATATGCATGTGGAACCCAGAGTATGATCAACAGTGTGAACGGGAGACGTGTTCAAATATGTCTCAGTTTTCCTCCCCTGGTACTCGGGTGCAACATTCCAGACGCTTTACTAACACTCTCCCCACTTGGAGAGTCAGCGCCTTTAACCTCCTGTTTGGCCCAGTTTGCAATTTCTGCGGAAGATGAACAGGAATAGGGAGAACCAATGAGAAACTAGCTGGAGGTGTCTGGACGGGCAAATTTAACTCTCATTTCCCACCAGGAAGAGGAAATAACCAAAGGCTCAGCGTGCCATGCCGGAACCAGATTAGGGCCTGAAGCCATCCTGCGGTGTTGCGGCCAGCTCACAAGAAAAGGAGTTGAAGAAAGGAGCTCAGGGGCACTGTAATTCACAAACCTGCAGAGTTATAAATGACAGCTATCGTCCAAAAATATACTGAAGTAAGCCTGCCAAGAGGACTTGAAAGCGGGGCAGAATTGCAGGAAACCGATTTCAGGAGGTAGACTGGAATTGCATTGAAAGCATAGGAAAAGAGGCAGAACGTCCACAATGATGCACTTGGCCAAAATGGGCGTATGCGTTTTTTCCTGAATATATTCAGGGAAAAACGCATACGCACTTTTTGGCCAACCAAGCAAACTTGCAAAGGAAATCTGCACTACAATGAAGTCTCACTTCCCCCCGGTCAAAAGGGCCATCTGAAAAAAGTGTAAAATCCAGAAAGGCAGGACAGGCCATGGAGAACTGGGAGCCTTGTTATGCTGATGGGCGGGATGTAAATTGCCAACAGACACTCGGGAGAAGTGTATGGTGTTTCCTGAAACATCTGAAAAACAAAGCAACAGAGCCTAGGGCACTTCCACTTATGGCCCTATAGCTTAGGGAAATTAAAATCAAAAAGACACAGCCACCCCAAAGTTTGGGACGCCTCTGTTTACAAGAACGTCGTTTACCATACAAGTTCAATATCACAGAAAGTGAAAAATGGATAAAGAACTTGTGGTACTTACGTACAATGCAGTATCACTCAGCAATGAAATCTATGTCATCAGGCCCGTAGCAGCATAATGAGTGGATTCAGGTACGATGATTCTAACTGAAATAAGTCACACAGAAAAAGAAACATCATAAGATATCACTAATACACGGAATGTAAACTTGGCTACACAGGAACTGAATTCCAAAACACAACAGGGTCTCAAATTTAGAAAACCAACTTATGCTTGCTTAAGGGGAAAGGTGAGTTGGGGTGCTGCATAAAACCAGATATTGAAATGAGCACAGATAAAGTTCCTTAAGCCAAATATGGAATAGACAAGAGCTACTCCTTGCTCAACGAAATGGACTCAAAACCCCATATTAAACGCCTAAGAATGTACCTGACTAGTAAGTATCTTAAAACCTAGGGATTGCTATGTCTCCAAAAGAGAATCAAGCGTGTGTACAGGGGCATAAACGCAGCAGTGATAGGATTGGAGAGGTTCGGTGAGCAAATGAAGACCCTTTGAAGTCATATTGCATGGTACCCATTCCACGGGTTTCAACTAACCAGGTTTAAGGTATTCTTCCTTCAGCTAAAACATGCATGTGGAACCTAGAGTATGATCAACCATGTGATCGGGAGACGTGTTCAAATATGTCTCAGTTTTCGTACCCTGGTACTCGGGTGCAACATTCCAGATGCTTTACTAACATTCTCCCGACTTGGAGAGTCAGTCCCTTTAACCTCCTGTTTGGCCCAGTTTGCAATTTCTGCGGAAGATGAACAGGAATAGCGAGAACCAATGAGAGACTAGCTGGAGGTGTCTAGACTGGCAAATTTAACTCTCATTTCCCACCAGGAAGAGGAATTAACCAAAGGCTCAGCGTGCCGTGCCGGAACCAGATTAGGGCCTGAAGCCATCCTGCGGTGTTGCGGCCAGCTCACAAGAAAGCGAGTTGAAGAAAGGAGCTCAGGGGCACTGTAATTCACAAACCTGCAGAGTTATAAATGACAGCTATTTCCAAAAATATACTGAAGTAAGGCTGCCAAGAGGACTTGAAAGCGGGGCAGAATTGCAGGAAACTGATTTCAGGAGGTAGACTGGAATTGCATTGAAAGCTTCGGAAAAGATGCAGAACGTCCACAATGATGCACTTAGCCAAAAAGGACGTATGCGTTTTTTCCTGAATATATTCAGGAAAAAACGCATACGCCCTTTTTGGCCAACCAAGCAAGCTTGCAAAGGAAATCTGCACTACAATGAAGTCTCACTTCCCCCCGGTCAAAAGGGCCATCTGAAAAAAGTGTAAAATCCAGAAAGGCAGGACAGGCCATGGAGAACTGGGAGCCTTGTTATGCTGATGGGCGGGATGTAAATTGCCAACAGACACTTGGGAGAAGTGTATGGTGTTTCCTGAAACATCTGAAAAACAAAACAACGGAGCCTAGGGCACTTCCACTTATGGTCCTATAGCTTAGGGAAATTAAAATCAAAAAGACACAGCCACCCCAAAGTTTGGGACGCCTCTGTTTACAAGAACCTCGTTTACAGTACAAGTTCAACATCGCAGAAAGTGAAAAATGGATAAAGAAGTTGTGGTATTTACTTACAAAGCAATATCACTCAGCAATGAAATCTATGTCATCAGGCCCTTAGCAGCACAATGAGTGGATTCAGGTATGATGATTCTAACTGAAATAAGAGACACAGAAAAAGAAACATCATAAGATATCTGTAATACACGGAATGTAAACTTGGCTACACAGGAACTGAATTACAGAACAGAACAGGGTCTCAAATTTAGAAAACCAACTTATGCTTGCTTAAGGGAAAGGTGAGTTGGGCTGCTGCATAAAACCAGAGATTGAAATGAGCACAGATAAAGTTCCTTAAGCCAAATATGGAATAGACAAGAGCTACTCCTTGCTCAACGAAATGGACTCAACACCGCATATTAAACGCGTAAGAATGTACCTGACTAGTAAGTATCTTAAAACCTATGGATTGCTATGTCTCCGAAAGAGAATCAAGCACGTGTACAGGGGCATAAACGCAGCAGTGATAGGATTGGAGAGGTTCGGTGAGCAAATGAAGACCCTTTGAAGTCATATTGCATGGTACCCATTCCACGGGTCTCAACTACCCAGGTTTAAGGTATTCTTCCTTCAGCTAAAACATGCATGTGAAACCCAGAGTATGATCAACAGTGTGAACGGGAGACGTGTTCAAATATGTCTCAGTTTTCCTCCCCTGGTACTCGGGTGCAACATTCCAGACGCTTTACTAACACTCTCCCCACTTGGAGAGTCAGCGCCTTTAACCTCCTGTTTGGCCCAGTTTGCAATTTCTGCGGAAGATGTACAGGAATAGGGAGAACCAATGAGAGACTAGGTGGAGGTTTCTGGACGGGCAAATTTAACTCTCATTTCCCACCAGGAAGAGGAATTAACCAAAGGCTCAGCGTGCCGTGCCGGAACCAGATTAGGGCCTGAAGCCATCCTGCGGTGTTGCGGCCAGGTCACAAGAAAGCGAGTTGAAGAAAGGAGCTCAGGGGCACTGTAATTCACAAACCTGCAGAGTTATAAATGACAGCTATCGTCCAAAAATATATTGAAGTAAGGCTGCCAAGAGGACTTGAAAGTGGGGCAGAATTGCAGGAAACCGATTTCAGGAGGTAGACTGGAATTGCATTGAAAGCATAGGAAAAGAGGCAGAACGTCCACAATGATGCACTTGGCCAAAAAGGGCGTATGCGTTTTTTCCTGAATATATTCAGGAAAAAACGTATACGCCCTTTTTGGCCAACCAAGCAAGCTTGAAAAGGAAATCTGCACTACAATGAAGTCTCACTTCCCCCCGGTCAAAAGGGCCATCTGAAAAAAGTGTAAAATCCAGAAAGGCAGGACAGGCCATGGAGAACTGGGAGCCTTGTTATGCTGATGGGCGGGATGTCAATTGCCAACAGACACTCGGGAGAAGTGTATGGTGTTTCCTGAAACATCTAAGAAACAAAGCAACAGAGTCTAGGGCACTTCCACTTATGGTCCTATAGCTTAGGGAAATTAAAATCAAAAAGACACAGCCACTCCAAAATTTGGAACGGCTCTGTTTACAAGAACCTCGTTTACAGTACAAGTTTAACATCGCAGAAACTGAAAAATGGATAAAGAAGTTGTGGTATTTACTTACAAAGCAATATCACTCAGCAATGAAATCTATGTCATCAGGCCCTTAGCAGCACAATGAGTGGATTCAGGTATGATGATTCTAACTGAAATAAGTCACACAGAAAAAGAAACATCATAAGATATCACTAATACACGGAATGTAAACTTGGCTACACAGGAACTGAATTCCAAAACAGAAGAGGGTCTCAAATTTAGAAAACCAACTTATGCTTGCTTAAGGGGAAAGGTGAGTTGGGGTGCTGCATAAAAGCAGAGATTGAAATGAGCACAGATAAAGTTCCTTAAGCCAAATATGGAATAGACAAGAGCTACTCCTTGCTCAACGAAATGGACTCAACACCCCGTATTAAACGCCTAAGAATGTACCTGACTAGTAAGTATCTTAAAAGCTATGGATTGCTATGTCTCCAAAAGAGAATCAAGCGTGTGTACAGGGGCATAAACGCAGCAGTGATAGGATTGGAGAGGTTCGGTGAGCAAATGAAGACCCTTTGAAGTCATATTGCATGGTACCCATTCCACGGGTTTCAACTACCCAGGTTTAAGGTATTCTTCCTTCAGCTAAAACATGCATGTGGAACCTAGAGTATGATCAACCATGTGATCGAGAGACGTGTTCAAATATGTCTCAGTTTTCGTACCCTGGTACTCGGGTGCAACATTCCAGACGCTTTACTAACACTCTCCCGACTTGGAGAGTCAGTCCCTTTAACCTCCTGTTTGGCCCAGTTTGCAATTTCTGCGGAAGATGAACAGGAATAGCGAGAACCAATGAGAGACTAGCTGGAGGTGTCTGGACGGGCAAATTTAACTCTCATTTCCCACCAGGAAGAGGAATTAACCAAAGGCTCAGCGTGCCGTGCCGGAACCAGATTAGGGCCTGAAGCCATCCTGCGCTGTTGCGGCCAGCTCACAAGAAAGCGAGTTGAAGAAAGGAGCTCAGGGACACTGTAATTCACAAACCTGCAGAGTTATAAATGACAACTATCGTCCAAAAATATACTGAAGTAAGGCTGCCAAGAGGACTTGAAAGCGGGGCAGAATTGCAGGAAACCGATTTCAGGAGGTACACTGGAATTGCATTGAAAGCCTAGGAAAAGAGGCAGAACGTCCACAATGATGCACTTGGCCAAAAAGGGCGTATGCGTTTTTTCCTGAATATATTCAGGAAAAAACCCAAACGCCCTTTTTGGCCAACCAAGCAAGTTTGCAAAGGAAATCTGCACTACAATGAAGTCTCACTTCCCCCCGGTCAAAAGGGCCATCTGAAAAAAGTGTAAAATCCAGAAAGGCAGGACAGGCCATGGAGAACTGGGAGCCTTGTTATGCTGATGGGCGGGATGTAAATTGCCAACAGACACTCGGGAGAAGTGTATGGTGTTTCCTGAAACATCTAAAAAACAAAGCAACAGAGCCTAGAGCACTTCCACTTATGGTCATATAGCTTAGGGAAATTAAAATCAAAAAGACACAGCCACCCCAAAGTTTGGGAGGCCTCTGTTTACAAGAACCTCGTTTACAGTACAAGTTCAACATCGCAGAAAGTGAAAAATGGATAAAGAAGTTGTGGTATTTACTTACAAAGCAATATCACTCAGCAATGAAATCTATGTCATCAGGCCCTTAGCAGCACAATGAGTGGATTCAGGTACGATGATTCTAACTGAAATAAGTCACACAGAAAAAGAAACATCATAAGATATCAGTAATACACGGAATGTAAACTTGGCTACACAGGAACTGAATTACAGAACAGAACAGGGTCTCAAATTTAGAAAACCAACTTATGCTTGTTTAAGGGTAAAGGTGAGTTGGGGTGCTGCATAAAACCAGAGATTGAAATGAGCACAGATAAAGTTCCTTAAGCCAAATATGGAATAGACAAGAGCTACTCCTTGCTCAACGAAATGGACTCAACACCGCATATTTAACGCCTAAGAATGTACCTGACTCTTAAGTATCTTAAAACCTATGGATTGTTATGTCTCCGAAAGAGAATCAAGCATGTGTACAGGGACATAAACGCAGCAGTGATAGGATTGGAGAGGTTCGGTGAGCAAATGAAGACCCTTTGAAGTCATATTGCATGGTACCCTTTACACGGTTCTCAACTCTCCAGGTTTAAGGTATTCTTCCTTCAGCTAAAATATGCATGTGGAACCCAGAGTATGATCAACAGTGTGAACGGGAGACGTGTTCAAATATGTCTCAGTTTTCCTCCCCTGGTACTCGGGTGCAACATTCCAGACGCTTTACTAACACTCTCCCCACTTGGAGAGTCAGCGCCTTTAACCTCCTGTTTGGCCCAGTTTGCAATTTCTGCGGAAGATGAACAGGAATAGGGAGAACCAATGAGAGACTAGGTGGAGGTGTCTGGACGGGCAAATTTAACTCTCATTTCCCACCAGGAAGAGGAAATAACCAAAGGTTCAGCGTGCCATGCCGGAACAAGATTAGGGCCTGAAGCCATCCTGCGGTGTTGCGGCCAGCTCACAAGAAAGCGAGTTGAAGAAAGGAGCTCAGGGGCACTGTAATTCACAAACCTGCAGAGTTATAAATGACAGCTATCGTCCAAAAATATACTGAAGTAAGGCTGCCAAGAGGACTTGAAAGCGGGGCAGAATTTCAGGAAACCGATTTCAGGAGGTAGACTGGAATTGCATTGAAAGCATAGGAAAAGAGGCAGAACGTCCACAATGATGCACTTGGCCAAAAAGGGCGTATGCGTTTTTTCCTGAATATATTCAGGAAAAAACGCATACGCCCTTTTTGGCCAACCAAGCAAGCTTGCAAAGGAAATCTGCACTACAATGAAGTCTCACTTCCCCCCGGTCAAAAGGGCCATCTGAAAAAAGTGTAAAATCCAGAAAGGCAGGACAGGCCATGGAGAACTGGGAGCCTTGTTATGCTGATGGGCGGGATGTAAATTGCCAACAGCCACTCGGGAGAAGTGTATGGTGTTTCCTGAAACATCTAAGAAACAAAGCAACAGAGCATAGGGCACTTTCACTTATGGTCCTATAGCTTAGGGAAATTTAAATCAAAAATACACAGCCACCCCAAAATTTGGGACGCCTCTGTTTACAAGAACCTCGTTTACCGTACAAGTTCTCTATCACAGAAAGTGAAAAATGGATAAAGAACTTGTGGTACTTACGTACAATGCAGTATCACTCAGCAGTGAAATCTATGTCATCAGGCCCGTAGCAGCACAATGAGTGGATTCAGGTACGATGATTCTAACTGAAATAAGTCACACAGAAAAAGAAACATCATAAGATATCAGTAATACACGGAATGTAAACTTGGCTACACAGGAACTGAATTACAGAACAGAACAGGGTCTCAAATTTAGAAAACCAACTTATGCTTGTTTAAGGGTAAAGGTGAGTTGGGGTGCTGCATAAAACCAGAGATTGAAATGAGCACAGATAAAGTTCCTTAAGCCAAATATGGAATAGACAAGAGCTACTCCTTGCTCAACGAAATGGACTCAACACCGCATATTAAACGCCTAAGAATGTACCTGACTCTTAAGTATCTTAAAACCTATGGATTGCTATGTCTCCGAAAGAGAATCAAGCATGTGTACAGGGACATAAACGCAGCAGTGATAGGATTGGAGAGGTTCGGTGAGCAAATGAAGACCCTTTGAAGTCATATTGCATGGTACCCATTACACGGGTCTCAACTCTCCAGGTTTAAGGTATTCTTCCTTCAGCTAAAATATGCATGTGGAACCCAGAGTATGATCAACAGTGTGAACGGGAGACGTGTTCAAATATGTCTCAGTTTTCCTCCCCTGGTACTCGGGTTCAACATTCCAGATGCTTTACTAACACTCTCCCCACTTGGAGAGTCAGCGCCTTTAACCTAATGTTTGGCCCAGTTTGCAATTTCTGCGGAAGATGAACAGGAATAGCGAGAACCAATGAGAGACTAGCTGGAGGTGTCTGGACGGGTAAATTTAACTCTCATTTCCCACCAGGAAGAGGAAATAACCAAAGGCTCAGTGTGCCATGCCGGAACAAGATTAGGGTCTGAAGCCATCCTGCGGTGTTGCGGCCAGCTCACAAGAAAGCGAGTTGAAGAAAGGAGCTCAGGGGCACTGTAATTCACAAACCTGCAGAGTTATAAATGACAGCTATCGTCCAAAAATATACTGAAGTAAGGCTGCCAAGAGGATTTGAAAGCGGGGCAGAATTGCAGGAATCCGATTTCAGGAGGTAGACTGGAATTGCATTGAAAGCATAGGAAAAGAGGCAGAACGTCCACAATGATGCACTTGGCCAAAAAGGGCGTATGCGTTTTTTTCTGAATATATTCAGGAAAAAACGCATACGCCCTTTTTGGCCAACCAAGCAAGCTTGCAAAGGAAATCTGCGCTACAATGAAGTCTCACTTCCCCCCGGTCAAAAGGGCCATCTGAAAAAAGTGTAAAATCCAGAAAGGCAGGACAGGCCATGGAGAACTGGGAGCCTTGTTATGCTGATGGGCGGGATGTAAATTGCCAACAGACACTCGGGAGAAGTGTATGGTGTTTCCTGAAACATCTAAAAAACAAAGCAACAGAGCCTAGGGCACTTCCACTTATGGTCCTATAGCTTAGGGAAATTAAAATCAAAAAGACACAGCCACCCCAAAATTTGGGACGCCTCTGTTTACAAGAACCTCGTTTACCGTACAAGTTCTCTATCACAGAAAGTGAAAAATGGATAAAGAACTTGTGGTACTTACGTACAATGCAGTATCACTCAGCAATGAAATCTATGTCATCAGGCCCGTAGCAGCATAATGAGTGGATTCAGGTACGATGATTCTAACTGAAATAAGTCACACAGAAAAAGAAACATCATAAGATATCACTAATACACGGAATGTAAACTTGGCTACACAGGAACTGAATTCCAAAACAGAACAGGGTCTCAAATTTAGAAAACCAACTTATGCTTGCTTAAGGGGAAAGGTGAGTTGGGGTGCTGCATAAAACCAGAGATTGAAATGAGCACAGATAATGTTCCTTAAGCCAAATATGGAATAGACAAGAGCTACTCCTTGCTCAACGAAATGGACTCAACACCCCATATTAAACTCCTAAGAATGTACCTGACTAGTAAGTATCTTAAAACCTATGGATTGCTATGTCTCCATAAGAGAATCAAGCGTGTGTACAGGGGCATAAACGCAGCAGTGATAGGATTGGAGAGGTTCGGTGAGCAAATGAAGACCCTTTGAAGTCATATTGCATGGTACCCATTCAACGGGTCTCAACTCTCCAGCTTTAAGGTATTCTTCCTTCAGCTGAAACTTGCATGTGGAACCCAGAGTATGATCAACCATGTGAACGGGAGAAGTGTTCAAATATGTCTCAGTTTTCCTCCCATGGTACTCGGGTGCAACATTCCAGATGCTTTACTAACACTCTCCCCACTTGGAGAGTCAGCGCCTTTAACCTCCTGTTTGGCCCAGTTTCCAATTTCTGCGGAAGATGAACAGGAATAGGGAGAACCAATGAGAGACTAGCTGGAGGTGTCTGGACGGGCAAATTTAACTCTCATTTCCCACCAGGAAGAGGAAATAACCAAAGGCTCAGCGTGCCGTGCCGGAACCAGATTAGGGCCTGAAGCCATCCTGCGGTGTTGCGGCCAGCTCACAAGAAAGCGAGTTGAAGAAAGGAGCTCAGGGGAACTGTAATTCACAACCTGCAGAGTTATAAATGACAGCTATCGTCCAAAAATATACTGAAGTAAGGCTGCCAAGAGGACTTGAAAGCGGGGCAGAATTGCAGGAAACCGATTTCAGGAGGTAGACTGGAATTGCATTGAAAGCATAGGAAAAGAGGCAGAACGTCCACAATGATGCACTTGGCCAAAAAGGGCGTATGCGTTTTTTCCTGAATATATTCAGGAAAAAACGCATACGCCCTTTTTGGCCAACCAAGCAAGCTTGCAAAGGAAATCTGCACTACAATGAAGTCTCACTTCCCCCCGGTCAAAAGGGCCATCGGAAAAAAGTGTAAAATCCAGAAAGGCAGGACAGGCCATGGAGAACTGGGAGCCTTGGTATGCTGATGGGCGGGATGTAAATTGCCAACAGACACTCAGGAGAAGTGTATGGTGTTTCCTGAAACATCTAAAAAACAAAGCAACAGAGCCTAGGGCACTTCCACTTATGGTCCTATAGCTTAGGGAAATTAAAATCAAAAAGACACAGCCACCCCAAAGTTTGGGACGCCTCTGTTTACAAGAACCTCGTTTACATTACAAGTTCAACATCGCAGAAAGTGAAAAATGGATAAAGAAGTTGTGGTATTTACTTACAAAGCAATGTCACTCAGCAATGAAATCTATGTCATCTGGCCCGTAGCAGCATAATGAGTGGATTCAGGTACGATGATTCTAACTGAAATAAGTCACACAGAAAAAGAAACATCATAAGATATCAGTAATACACGGAATGTAAACTTGGCTACACAGGAACTGAATTCCAAAACAGAACAGGGTCTCAAATTTAGAAAACCAACTTATGCTTGCTTAAGGGGAAAGGTGAGTTGGGGTGCTGCATAAAACCAGAGATTGAAATGAGCACAGATAAAGTTCCTTAAGCCAAATATGGAATAGACAAGAGCTACTCCTTGCTCAACGAAATGGACTCAACACCCCATATTAAACGCCTAAGAATGTACCTGACTAGTAAGTATCTTAAAACCTATGGATTGCTATGTCTCCAAAAGAGAATCAAGCGTGTGTACAGGGGCATAAACGCAGCAGTGATAGGATTGGAGAGGTTCGGTGAGCAAATGAAGACCCTTTGAAGTCATATTGCATGGTACCCATTCCACGGGTTTCAACTACCCAGGTTTAAGGTATTCTTCCTTCAGCTAAAACATCCATGTGGAACCCAGAGTATGATCAACCGTGTGAACGGGAGACGTGTTCAAATATGTCTCAGTATTCCTCCCCTGGTACTCGGGTGCAACATTCCAGACGCTTTACTAACACTCTCCCCACTTGGAGAGTCAGCGCCTTTAACCTCCTGTTTGGCCCAGTTTGCAATTTCTGCGGAAGATGAACAGGAATAGGGAGAACCAATGAGAGACTAGCTGGAGGTGTCTGGACGGGCAAATTTAACTCTCGTTTCCCACCAGGAAGAGGAATTAACCAAAGGCTCAGCGTGCCGTGCCGGAACCAGATTAGGGACTGAAGCCATCCTGCGGTGTTGCGGCCAGGTCACAAGAAAGCGAGTTGAAGAAAGGAGCTCAGGGGCACTGTAATTCACAAACCTGCTGAGTTATAAATGACAGCTATCGTCCAAAAATATACTGAAGTAAGGCTGCCAAGAGGACTTGAAAACGGGGCAGAATTGCAGGAAACCGATTTCAGGAGGTAGACTGGAATTGCATTGAAAGCATAGGAAAAGAGGCAGAACGTCCACAATGATGCACTTGGCCAAAAAGGGCGTATGCGTTTTTTCCTGAATATATTCAGGAAAAAACGCATACGCCCTTTTTGGCCAACCAAGCAAGCTTGCAAAGGAAATCTGCACTACAATGAAGTCTCACTTCCCCCCGGTCAAAAGGGCCATCTGCAAAAAGTGTAAAATCCAGAAAGGCAGGACAGGCCATGGAGAACTGGGAGCCTTGTTATGCTGATGGGCGGGATGTAAATTGCCAACAGACACTCGGGAGAAGTGTATGTTGTTTCCTGAAACATCTAAAAAACAAAGCAACAGAGCCTAGGGCACTTCCACTTATGGTCCTATAGCTTAGGGAAATTAAAATGAAAAAGACACAGCCACCCCAAAGTTTGGGACGCCTCTGTTTACAAGAACCTCGTTTACCGTACAAGTTCAATATCACAGAAAGTGAAAAATGGATAAAGAACTTGTGGTACTTACGTACAATGCAGTATCACTCAGCAATGAAATCTATGTCATCAGGCCCGTAGCAGCATAATGAGTGGATTCAGGTACGATGATTCTAACTGAAATAAGTCACACAGAAAAGGAAACATCATAAGATATCAGTAATACACGGAATGTAAACTGGGCTACACAGGAACTGAATTCCAAAACAGAACAGGGTCTCAAATTTAGAAAACCAACTTATGCTTGCTTAAGGGTAAAGGTGAGTTGGGGTGCTGCATAAAACCAGAGATTGAAATGAGCACAGATAAAGTTCCTTAAGCCAAATACGGAATAGACAAGAGCTACTCCTTGCTCAACGAAATGGACTCAACACCGCATATTAAACGCCTAAGAATGTACCTGACTCTTAAGTACCTTAAAGCCTATGGATTGCTATGTCTCCGAAAGAGAATCAAGCATGTGTACAGGGGCATAAACGCAGCAGTGATAGGATTGGAGAGGTTCGGTGAGCAAATGAAGACCCTTTGAAGTCATATTGCATGGTACCCATTCCACGGGTCCCAACTACCCAGGTTTAAGGTATTCTTCCTTCAGTTATAACATGCATGTGGAACCCAGAGTATGATCAACCGTGTGAACGGGAGACGTGTTCAAATATGTCTCAGTTTTCCTCCCCTGGTACTCGGGTGCAACATTCCAGACGCTTTACTAACACTCTCCCCACTTGGAGAGTCAGCGCCTTTAACCTCCTGTTTGGCCCAGTTTGCAATTTCTGCGGAAGATGAACAGGAATAGGGAGAACCAATGAGAGACTAGCTGGAGGTGTCTGGACGGGAAAATTTAACTCTCGTTTCCCACCAGTAAGGGGAATTAACCAAAGGCTCAGCGTGCCGTGACGGAACCAGATTAGGGCCTGAAGCCATCCTGCGGTGTTGCGGCCAGGTCACAAGAAAGCGAGTTGAAGAAAGGAGCTCAGGGGCACTGTAATTCACAAACCTGCAGAGTTATAAATGACAGCTATCGTCCAAAAATATACTGAAGTAAGGCTGCCAAGAGGACTTGAAAGCGGGGCAGAATTGCAGGAAACCGATTTCAGGAGGTAGACTGGAATTGCATTGAAAGCATAGGAAAAGAGGCAGAACGTCCACAATGATGCACTTGGCCAAAAAGGGCATATGCGTTTTTTCCTGAATATATTCAGGAAAAAACGCATACGCCCTTTTTGGCCAACCAAGCAAACTTGCAAAGGAAATCTGCACTACAATGAAGTCTCACTTCCCCCCGGTCAAAAGGGCCATCTGAAAAAAGTGTAAAATCCAGAAAGGCAGGACAGGCCATGGAGAACTGGGAGCCTTGTTATGCTGATGGGCGGGATGTAAATTGCCAACAGCCACTCGGGAGAAGTGTATGGTGTTTCCTGAAACATCTAAGAAACAAAGCAACAGAGCTTAGGGCACTTTCACTTATGGTCCTATAGCTTAGGGAAATTAAAATCAAAAAGACACAGCCACCCCAAAATTTGGGACGCCTCTGTTTACAAGAACCTCGTTTACCGTACAAGTTCTCTATCACAGAAAGTGAAAAATGGATAAAGAACTTGTGGTACTTACGTACAATGCAGTATCACTCAGCAATGAAATCTATGTCATCAGGCCCGTAGCAGCATAATGAGTGGATTCAGGTACGATGATTCTAACTGAAATAAGTCACACAGAAAAAGAAACATCATAAGATATCACTAATACACGGAATGTAAACTTGGCTACACAGGAACTGAATTCCAAAACAGAACAGGGTCTCAAATTTAGAAAACCAACTTATGCTTGCTTAAGGGGAAAGGTGAGTTGGGGTGCTGCATAAAACCAGAGATTGAAATGAGCACAGATAAAGTTCCTTAAGCCAAATATGGAATAGACAAGAGCTACTCCTTGCTCAACGAAATGGACTCAACACCCCATATTAAACGCTTAAGAATGTACCTGACTAGTAAGTATCTTAAAACCTATGGATTGCTATGTCTCCTTAAGAGAATCAAGCGTGTGTCCAGGGGCATAAACGCAGCAGTGATAGGATTGGAGAGGTTCGGTGAGCAAATGAAGACCCTTTGAAGTCATATTGCATGGTACCCATTCCACGGGTCTCAACTCTCCAGGTTTAAGGTATTCTTCCTTCAGCTGAAACTTGCCTGTGGAACCCAGAGTATGATCAACCATGTGAACGGGAGAAGTGTTCAAATATGTCTCAGTTTTCCTCCCATGGTACTCGGGTGCAACATTCCAGATGCTTTACTAACACTCTCCCCACTTGGAGAGTCAGCGCCTTTAACCTCCTGTTTGGCCCAATTTGCAATTTCTGCGGAAGATGAACAGGAATAGGGAGAACCAATGAGAGACTAGCTGGAGGTGTCTGGACGGGCAAATTTAACTCTCATTTCCCACCAGGAAGAGGAAATAACCAAAGGCTCAGCGTGCCGTGCCGGAACCAGATTAGGGCCTGAAGCCATCCTGCGGTGTTGCGGCCAGCTCACAAGAAAGCGAGTTGAAGAAAGGAGCTCAGGGGCACTGTAATTCACAAACCTGCAGAGTTATAAATGACAGCTATCGTCCAAAAATATACTGAAGTAAGGCTGCCAAGAGGACTTGAAAGCGGGGCAGAATTGCAGGAAACCGATTTCAGGAGGTAGACTGGAATTGCATTGAAAGCATAGGAAAAGAGGCAGAACGTCCACAATGATGCACTTGGCCAAAAAGGGCGTATGCGTTTTTTCCTGAATATATTCAGGAAAAAACGCATACGCCCTTTTTGGCCAACCAAGCAAGCTTGCAAAGGAAATCTGCACTACAATGAAGTCTCACTTCCCCCCGGTCAAAAGGGCCATCGGAAAAAAGTGTAAAATCCAGAAAGGCAGGACAGGCCATGGAGAACTGGGAGCCTTGGTATGCTGATGGGCGGGATGTAAATTGCCAACAGACACTCAGGAGAAGTGTATGGTGTTTCCTGAAACATCTAAAAAACAAAGCAACAGAGCCTAGGGCACTTCCACTTATGGTCCTATAGCTTAGGGAAATTAAAATCAAAAAGACACAGCCACCCCAAAGTTTGGGACGCCTCTGTTTACAAGAACCTCGTTTACCATACAAGTTCTCTATCACAGAAAGTGAAAAATGGATAAAGAACTTGTGGTACTTACGTACAATGCAGTATCACTCAGCAATGAAATCTATGTCATCAGGCCCGTAGCAGCATAATGAGTGGATTCAGGTACGATGATTCTAACTGAAATAAGTCACACAGAAAAAGAAACATCATAAGATATGAGTAATACACGGAATGTAAACTTGGCTACACAGGAACTGAATTCCAATACAGAACAGGGTCTCACATTTAGAAAACCAACTTATGCTTGCTTAAGGGGAAAGGTGAGTTGGGGTGCTGCATAAAACCAGAGATTGAAATGAGCACAGATAAAGTTCCTTAAGCCAAATATGGAATAGACAAGAGCTACTCCTTGCTCAATGAAATGGACTCAACACCCCATATTAAACGCTTAAGAATGTACCTGACTAGTAAGTATCTTAAAACCTATGGATTGCTATGTCTCCATAAGAGAATCAAGCGTGTGTCCAGGGGCATAAACGCAGCAGTGATAGGATTGGAGAGGTTCGGTGAGCAAATGAAGACCCTTTGAAGTCATATTGCATGGTACCCATTCCACGGGTCTCAACTCTCCAGGTTTAAGGTATTCTTCCTTCAGCTGAAACTTGCATGTGGAACCCAGAGTATGATCAACCATGTGAACGGGAGAAGTGTTCAAATATGTCTCAGTTTTCCTCCCATGGTACTCGGGTGCAACATTCCAGACGCTTTACTAACACTCTCCCCACTTGGAGAGTCAGCGCCTTTAACCTCCTGTTTGGCCCAGTTTGCAATTTCTGCGGAAGATGAACAGGAATAGGGAGAACCAATGAGAGACTAGCTGGAGGTGTCTGGACGGGCAAATTTAACTCTCATTTCCCACCAGGAAGAGGAAATAACCAAAGGCTCAGCGTGCCGTGCCGGAACCAGATTAGGGCCTGAAGCCATCCTGCGGTGTTGCGGCCAGCTCACAAGAAAGCGAGTTGAAGAAAGGAGCTCAGGGGCACTGTAATTCACAACCTGCAGAGTTATAAATGACAGCTATCGTCCAAAAATATACTGAAGTAAGGCTGCCAAGAGGACTTGAAAGCGGGGCAGAATTGCAGGAAACCGATTTCAGGAGGTAGACTGGAATTGCATTGAAAGCATAGGAAAAGAGGCAGAACGTCCACAATGATGCACTTGGCCAAAAAGGGCGTATGCGTTTTTTCCTGAATATATTCAGGAAAAAACGCATACGCCCTTTTTGGCCAACCAAGCAAGCTTGCAAAGGAAATCTGCACTACAATAAAGTCTCACTTCCCCCCGGTCAAAAGGGCCATCGGAAAAAAGTGTAAAATCCAGAAAGGCAGGACAGGCCATGGAGAACTGGGAGCCTTGGTATGCTGATGGGCGGGATGTAAATTGCCAACAGACACTCCGGAGAAGTGTATGGTGTTTCCTGAAACATCTAAAAAACAAAGCAACAGAGCCTAGGGCACTTCCACTTATGGTCCTATAGCTTAGGGAAATTAAAATCAAAAAGACACAGCCACCCCAAAGTTTGGGACGCCTCTGTTTACAAGAACCTCATTTACAGTACAAGTTCAACATCGCAGAAAGTGAAAAATGGATAAAGAACTTGTGGTACTTACGTACAATGCAGTATCACTCAGCAATGAAATCTATGTCATCAGGCCCGAAGCAGCACAATGAGTGGATTCAGGTACGATGATTCTAACTGAAATAAGTCACACAGAAAAAGAAACATCATAAGATATCACTAATACACGGAATGTAAACTTGGCTACACAGGAACTGAATTCCAAAACAGAACAGGGTCTCAAATTTAGAAAACCAACTTATGCTTGCTTAAGGGGAAAGGTGAGTTGGGGTGCTGCATAAAACCAGAGATTGAAATGAGCACAGATAAAGTTCCTTAAGCCAAATATGGAATAGACAAGAGCTACACCTTGCTCAACGAAATGGACTCAACACCCCATATTAAACGCCTAAGAATGTACCTGACTAGTAAGTATCTTAAAACCTATGGATTGCTATGTCTCCAAAAGAGAATCAAGCATGTGTACAGGGGCATAAACGCAGCAGTGATAGGATTGGAGAGGTTCGGTGAGCAAATGAAGACCCTTTGAAGTCATATTGCATGGTACCCATTCCACGGGTTTCAACTACCCAGGTTAAAGGTATTCTTCCTTCAGCTAAAACATGCATGTGGAACCTAGAGTATGATCAACCATGTGATCGGGAGACGTGTTCAAATATGTGTCAGTTTTCGTATCCTGGTACTCGGGTGCAACATTCCAGACGCTTTACTAAAACTCTCCCGACTTGGAGAGTCAGTCCCTTTAACCTCCTGTTTGGCCCAGTTTGCAATTTCTGTGGAAGATGAACAGGAATAGCGAGAACCAATGAGAGACTAGCTGGAGGTGTCTGGACGGGCAAATTTAACTCTCATTTCCCACCAGGAAGAGGAATTAACCAAAGGTTCAGCGTGCCGTGCCGGAACCAGATTAGGGCCTGAAGCCATCCTGCGGTGTTGCGGCCAGGTCACAAGAAAGCGAGTTGAAGAAAGGAGCTCAGGGGCACTGTAATTCACAAACCTTCAGAGTTATAAATGACAGCTATCGTCCAAAAATATACTGAAGTAAGGCTGCCAAGAGGACTTGAAAGCGGGGCAGAATTGCAGGAAACCGATTTCAGGAGGTAGACTGGAATTGCATTGAAAGCATAGGAAAACAGGCAGAACGTCCACAATGATGCACTTGGCCAAAAAGGGCGTATGCATTTTTTCCTGAATATATTCAGGAAAAAATGCATTCGCACTTTTTGGCCAACCAAGCAAGCTTGCAAAGGAAATCTGCACTACAATGAAGTCTCACTTCCCCCCGGTCAAAAGGGCCATCGGAAAAAAGTGTAAAATCCAGAAAGGCAGGACAGGCCATGGGGAACTGGGAGCCTTGTTATGCTGATGGGCGGGATGTAAATTGCCAACAGACACTCGGGAGAAGTGTATGGTGTTTCCTGAAACATCTAAAAAACAAAGCAACAGAGCCTAGGGCACTTCCACTTATGGTCCTATAGCTTAGGAAAATTAAAATAAAAAAGACACAGCCACCCCAAAGTTTGGGACGCCTCTGTTTACAAGAACCTCGTTTACATTACAAGTTCAAC